>NC_029788.2:98329463-98339226 GCF_000816755.2 Arachis ipaensis
AGCGAAAATGACGTGGTTAACTTAGTTGGATTATTGGGCTGAACCGTTTGTGGGCCAGCAAATTTTTGTTAGTATAAGAGAATTTGTGTTAGATTATTTGTGTGATGCACGTTAGCACTTAGCATGAAGGTTGTTAAAGAGAACTTATAAAGTTGTTAAATTCTCAATTATCAATCTTTATGAATAATAGTGAACAGGATTTGTTAATGACTTTCCATCAATATGTGCTGTGTAGAAGAAGGTTGAAACTGAGTAAGCAATACCAGCCAAGAAATGTAAGTATGAGTTGTGGGGTTGTTGTTCATGGGAGAAATAAAATATTTACTGTGTTTATTATTATAATATTCCACAATTAATGAAATAGTTCGTATTGATTGCCTACAATATTTTTTAGACTGGTAGGTCAAACACTAATTCATCATGGATCAAAGCTTTATTTAAAAGTTTATTTCTGACTATTGGGTTGTTGCATGTAAAAAGTGAAATTTAAAACTTTAACACTTATTTAAGTGGATTAGTTAGACTAGACAAACACAAGTTGGTTAATTAGTTCGCTTGATTAATTAGCTCTTTTGACCATCATGTGATGAACTTTTTGCATTTTTGTAGAATAACTGAATTAGGTCATAGATTTTTTATAGTTTTTATTCTGATGAAGCTAATATCTTTTAAACGTGAATTGTGGATTGTGGGGATTTATAGTATTTTTATAGCATGCTCAAAAAAAAGGGAGTGGTAGTTGTGTGAAAATAAAATTTTTAAAAGAGAAGTTAATTATTTTTTTTCCTCCAGCATAAAATTTCAAGGCCAGCATGAAATCCAACCCATCATCCAAGTCCGTCGCATTTCAGCCCACACAGTTAACAACTATAACAACGTCATTAACGCATAATTAACCATTCCCACCAAAGTGGAAAACGAAAAACCAACTCACTCATGCACGATCAACATAGAACTCTGACCACATATCCACCTTCCACACATTGCACTCTCATAATGACACCCCTTGTCTTCATACCATGCGGATAATCTGTGTCAGTACCATAGAACTTTCCAACAAAAAGCCACCATTCTTTGAATAATTACCTTAGCAACATGCATGTGTGTTGCCTAGATATGTAA
This sequence comes from Arachis ipaensis, assembly GCF_000816755.2. NCBI lineage: Eukaryota > Viridiplantae > Streptophyta > Magnoliopsida > Fabales > Fabaceae > Arachis > Arachis ipaensis. Next base: position 98,330,586 of record NC_029788.2, read on the forward strand.
TCTAACTTGTCTCTTTTTTTTTTTTAACTTAATAATACAATGTTTTCAATTAATTTAAATTAGTCCAATATTCAGCTTATTTATTTGTTTAAATAAATGTTAAAAGTTTAAATTCGATTTGTGTATATAATAATTTATTAGTCAATGACAAATTTTTAAATGAAATTTAAATCCATCACAAATTAATCTTTTATAATTTTAAATAAAATAATATATAATAATAAATATTATGTGTATAAAATTATAAATATTGTATTATATAAAATAATTTTAAATATTACTTTCCTAACAATACCGCTTAATTATTAGCTAGTCTCCAATAATTAATACTTGCAACTCCGTAGAGAGCTAATCAAGAATCAACCAACTTTACTGAATAAATAATTATTAAGATTAAACAAGTTTATTCACTTGTTTTTTTTAGAAATTATCTTTTTATCTTTTGATAACTTCTTTTTCCTTTTATTTCTCAACATCAGAACTTCACCCCTCACTACCACTCATCCACCATCCATCACAACTCTGCCAATTGTTATTATTTGACTATCTGTTATTATCTTTGTCCATCCTAAATCTTAGGATAAATGTCATAAATAAATAAATTAAGAGAAAAAATTATCTAAATATCTTAAAATAAAATTAGTTATATGGCTATTTCGTTTGTATATCGAATTCGATTTATACTTTCTCAAGGTAAATAGAATCAATTGGATTCGAATTAACAGGAACAATATTAAATTAAAATAAAAAAATTCAATCTTTTTAAATTATTTTGTATTAAATAATATTATTTTTTAATTTTTTAAATTATTAATTATGTAAAAGAATATTGTATTTAGAATTTGAGTACATGTATTTTAAATTAAATTAAATAAATTATATCAAAAAAATTATTAATTTTGTATTTCATAGTATGATTTATTTGGAGTACTGTCTAAATAGTAATTCCACAAAAAATGGACACTTCATTACTATAATAACTCAAATCAAATAGATTCAATTCACTTGGAGCCCTCTCTATAGTAAATTGAAACATATTGTATCGATTTACTACTACTGCCTAGCTTATTCATAAATCGAATTGTAACACCCTACCACAGAGCTTTACACTTAAATCATAAATCAAAGGTGATGAGGCATTACGACACCTAATAAAAAATAAAAATACGTACATATATTCAGAAGACAATTTAATTAGGAGCATTGAAAGAAGGATAAGCAAAACAAAACTCACATCACACACGAAAACGTTAAAGGTAGAATTGCGTCGATAACAGAAAATATATCACAGTTCAAATGAAAACTAGAACATACATTTTGTTTCTCTAAGATGCAACCTGTAAGAGGGATATTCGTAAATACATGTTTCAAAAATGGAGAATATGTAAAACTAAGAACAAAATATAAACCTAAGCAGAGTCTTCGCTTCTTAAAGAGAAAACCAACACGCTCAACAAAGTGTGTCATGTCCTATATCTGAAAAGACATAAATTTTCAAAATGGGTGAGAACTAAAAAATTTTCAGCAGGGTAACAGTTTTAAATAGAGACGTTGTAAAACAATACAAACCCACTGGAAAATCCTAAACTCCAATTAACAAGATACAAACCTAGGGTCACACTAATCCAAAATAGGGTAATTAAGCTAAGCCCTCCGCTATACCAGTAATTCATAATCTCAGTCCTTCACAACATCTCTCAGTCTTTCACTTTTCAATATAACAGTCCATCAGCATATGATTCAGTAATATTCAACAGTAGCAAACACAAGCAATAGAGTGTAAACACAATCAAGAACAATTACAGCAGATACAACATTTAACAATTAAACAGAGATATACACATAGGCAAACTAGAACACAATATGCCCACTCAAACAAATTCACATAGATGCACATGATGCGTGTCTGTTCTACTAGCCATGAGCTCATGTCTTGGTTAAACTGCCAGAACCCGACAATCCGGTAGTGTTCCGAGGGTTATCTGAAACTGTAGGCCGATCTCGGATGAGATCTTCTGTACTGGTCGGAGATGACGTGTCCGGATGGCTGGTGGCGGCCGGAGCTATTGTGTCCGACTTGTTGGACTGGCTTCACTTCTGATCCTTGGTCACCGGAGGGTGGGGGGTACCTGCAAGAGACTCCGATGCTTAAGTTAGCATGGGTATTAAGCAGGTTTATGGTAGAATCAGAGTATGAGTTATACCTGTGTACTCCAGTGTATTTATAATGGTTGTAGAGTGACCTTTCTAGATAAGATAAGTTAGTTATCTTATCCTATCTTATCTTATCTTTGGGTGAGGTCAGCTTATCTTCAACGGAACCGCCCTTCTTTCTGTAGGCTTGGGTTGCCTTTGGATTGGGCTGTGTTCCTTTGTTTGGGCCTTCTTGGGCCTTCCTGTCGATTTGGCCGACCTCTTTTGTAAAGAGGTCGGATAGTCTGACCTGAAGAGGTCGGTCGCTTTGTCTCTAATCATCCCAGGTCAGATAGCTCGACCCAGGGTATGAACAGTGCCCCTGCTTGAGCTCGGTCTTTTTGTTGAGGTTGAGTCTTTGACTTCGGCCCTTCTAGTGAAGCCGAACTCAAGCATTTTGTCGATTCCTTTTTTGTAGAGCCTTTTTTTGAATGTGGAACGATTTCCTTTAAAAGCACGCGCTTTTATATCAGCGCTTTAGAAACGTGCGAGGGTTTAATGCCCTCATTAATTGACTTCAAATCCCCTATTTCCTTTGGTTTGAATTTTGCCATCAGAAATGGTTTCTCTTCTTCATTCTTCTTCGTAACTTCTCCCTTTACTCTCTCGCTTTCTGTTTCTTGCCTAGAGTTCATAGTTCTTTCCTGCGACACCTGCTTTGCCACTGCTTTCATGGAAGAAGGGTGATTCTGGATTTCTCCTTCTGTTCTTCGAATTTTTCCGTTTCGCGGGGTAGCTCTATCGTTTCTGCTCTTCAGCTTTCTTTTCGAGGTTTTCTTCTATTTTCCAGGTTCGATTTTTCTTCCTCTGTCACTTTTTATGTCTGATTTTGAGAAATTTTGGATCTTTTCTGCTTTTTTACCGTGCTTGATTGTTGCGTGTTCTGGAATTTCTTTGCCGTTTGTGTGAGTTTTTTCGCCTTCCCTGCTGCTCGATGCTTTTAGGGTTTTTTGCATGTTGCCGTCATTTCTATTTGTGCTTCTAATGATGATTTTGGAATGATGATTTTGTTTGATTCTGAAAAAAGGTTTGTGTCTTTGACGATTTCCGCTTGGCCTGTCTGATGTTGGTGATGCTTTTTGCTGATATACTGTAGAAAGATAGTGGCTTGGATGACTTTTGTGTTTTTACTTCCTTTGTTTCATTTGAAACCTTTCTTTTCTTGTTTGATGAATGCTGGGACGTAGGCTGTAGGAATTTCTTGAAACCTTGCTTTGTTTCTGCCTCCAAAGGATGCCCCAAGACTTTGGTTTGAGTTTTGGGGTTTTCCTTTTCTGCTTGTTCACCTGTGTCATTTTAGTCGAGTTGTTTTGCCCCTTGTCCAAGATGTTTTTTAGTAATCCAATCTTCTTTTCTTATTTGTAGGATTAGTCGGTGTCATGTCTTCTCGCAATAACATTGTAGATGTGTCTTCCAAAGTTCCCGAGGGGATGTCCGATTGGCTGGACTCCCTTGTCTTAATCTGTGTCTCTGTCGTGGATGCTGAATTTTGTATAGAGCTGAGAAAATGTCATAGGATTTGTGGTAGCGGTGCTCGGGAGAGGGATTATGAGCTTGTAGCTCCTGACTTTGATGAGAGGCTTGTTTTCCTACTTTCGTCGAGGGGGAACGTCCCTTCTTCTACGCCTATGAATATTTCTTCAGCCAGTTGGACGTTACTTTTCCTTTTACTGCTTTTGAGACCGACTTGTTGTGGTCATGTAATATTGCTCCATCCCAGCTTCATCCGAATTCCTGGGGTTTTATCAAAATATTTCAACTTCTTTGCCAAGAGTTAGGCGTAACACCTTCTGAAACTCTTTTCCTCTATCTTTTTGTCTCGGCCAAGCCCGGAGGTTCTTCCAAAAAGAAAGCTTCCTGGGTTTCTTTCAGATCAGCCCAGGGGCATAAAGTTTTTGTCATGTATGATGAGTTCTTTAAATATTTTAAGAATTATTTCTTCCGAGTCCGTGCTGTTGAGGGGGTCCGCCCCTTTTTTCTTGATGAGAATGACGAGCCTGCTTTTCCTCTAGAGTGGCAAAAGAATGTGAGAGTGCCACATTATACATGAGAGATGCTTAATGAGGTTGAGCGGGCTTTTGTAGTTGTTCTTGAAGATTTGTGGGGGGAACCACCCCATCTGGATACAAAAAGATTCTTGAGTGATCCATCTTTGGTTCAAACTGCTTTGGGTGCTCCTCCCAACAAGAAACAGAAAACAATTGAGGCCTTTAACCTTGACGCCCCTGATTTTAATGCAATCGAATTCGTAGATCAGCAAATCGGTCCCTACGGTACCCTCCCCATGGATGATGTGTCAATCTTTCGCCATCTGGATTTTATGACCCGAAATAGTGTTAAAATGGCATATATGGGGGCCTCCCTGTACCGAACTGCTCAGAATCTTCCTCTCCATGCTACCAAGGAGTTTATGGAGGAGGCTAAATAGGAGTTCGACCGAATGAAGGGCCTAAAGGAAGAGCTTGAGGTAAAGGTAGCCAAGTTGGAGAAGGATCTGGAGAATAAAAAGGCGAGTTCCCTTGCTCTGGCAGCTTCTGTGCGGTTGGTCGAGGACACGGCATTGAGGCATAAGGACAGTTATGTGACATCTTATCGGGAGGTGGTGTGCCTGAGGGAGGAGTTGGAGAATGCGCGAGATGATTACTCCGAGCTCCAAGGTCATCTTGTTGGCAGTGTAACTGCTGCCTATGAGAGCTTGAGGGAGCATGTTCGGATTATTGCTCCCGAGGCCGACCTTACTCTTTTCAGCCTGGATAATATTGTGAGGGATGGTAAGATTGTCCCTGATGACCAGGATGATGATGATGTTGAACCTCCCCCTGTGTCTTCTGCCAAAGTGTCAGCCTCTTCAGTTCCTCCAATTGTGTCTGACCCGGATTGCCAGATTCTGAACCGGGATGATGGAACAATGGATGCTGTCCCCATTCAGACTCGGCCTCCTTCTCCCCGTACTGATGCTGTTGGGAAGGCTCTCGATCTTTGCTGATTTCTCTTTGGATATTTGTGTAGTTGGCCCGGCTTGTGGGCTTTGAAACTCTTTATTTGTAGTTTGAATATTTTGCTGACTGTTGATATTCCCTTTGGTTGCTTGTTTAGCAACTTCTATCTTGAAAAAACAACAAGTAGCTTTTATGCTTTTGATCCTGACCCCGAAGCTTTATAATATTGTATTTCATATCATGCTTGTTTGTCTTAGCATTTTTTGAAAATGTCGGAGCCTTCGGCCTCTTTGAATTGGGCTGGATCCTTTGTGGTCGTGAAGGGGTGGTTCCAACTTGTTTCTTGGTTTTCTTGCTTCTTGCTTGTATCTCTATCGATCCACAGTCGATTTCTTTGCGTTGGTCCTCTTTCCAGTTACTTTTGCAGTCCTCTGTCTTGGACCTTTGTTAGGTCTTTTTCAGAGACTACTTTATAACTCTTTTTGTAGGAGGTCGACTTCTTTATGTCGTCCTTTTTCAAGTTATTTTTGTAATCCTCTTTCTTGGACCTTTGTCAGGTCTCTTTCAGGGATTACTTTTATAACTTGTTTGTAGGAGACCGACTTCGTTTGGTCGATCTCTTCTAAGTTATAGCAATTCCTCTTTTATAGGGTTGGCCAGACCTCTTTCCAGGGATTTGCTGATAACTTGGGTTGACTTGGTCCGACTTCTTAACGTCGGCCAGTCTTTAAGTTATTATTTAGTAATCGATAAGACCTCGTCAGATTCTTTTTCGGATCACTTTCGATAATTTCTTACATTATTCTGTGTTCATCTTTGCTGATTTGTAGAAGGTGGTTTCTGTCTTTGTTTGGTTGACCTTTAGATGAATCGCATTTTCATCTTTATTGGTCTTCCATCGTGATCGTGCAGTGAATCTGTTTTTCACTTTCTGCCGATCTGTTGCTTTATAATCGGGCGATGAATGCTTCAGATTAATGCGTCTTGAGAATTTGTAGAATATCTAAAATATATTTTATTCAAAAGGAAATACAAATATATACATGCGGGAGTTTTCATCCCTTTCAGTCGAATAATTTCTGGATCTCAACTTGGTGCCTCATTAAAAAACCTTTTCAGGAAAAAAAGTGCACCCTATGACGAGATCTTCTAGCTATAGTACCTTCTTAGGTTGCATGTGTGCCATGATCTGGGAAGCTCTCGTCCATCGAGTTCGGACAGTCTGTAGTAGCCCTTTCCAAGTACTTCTGTAACTCGGTAGGGTCCTTTCCAGTTTGCTGCCAGCTTTCCTTCTCCAGGTCAAGTTGTTCCAATATCATTTCGGATTAGGATGAGATCATTCTCAGCAAATCTTATTGGCACTACCCTTTGATTATATCTTGAAGCCATTCGGCGTTTTAGTGCTTCTTCCCTAATCCGAGCACTTTCTTGGACTTCTGGAAGTAAGTCGAGCTCTTCTCTTTGAAGTTGAGAGTTGGCTTGTTCATTGTAGTGGCCCACTCTAGGGGACCCTTCCTTGACCTCTACGGGGATCATTGCCTCCACTCCATACGCTAATCGAAATGGTGATTCGTTTGTGGTAAAATGTGGTGTTGTTCGATATGCCCATAGGACTTGTGGGAGTTCTTCGGCCCAAGCTCCCTTTGCTTCTTGCAGTCTCTGCTTCAGTCCAGCCAATATGACTTTGTTGGCAGCTTCGGCCTATCCATTGGCTTGAGGATGTTCGACGGAGGTGAACTGGTGTTTTATGTTCAAGTCGGCAGCTAGTTTTCTGAAACCTGCATCTGTGAATTGAGTGCCATTGTCTGTGGTGATGGAGTGCGGGACTCCGAACCTCGTGACAATATTTCTATATAAGAATTTCCGGCTTCTTTGAGCAGTGGCATTGGCTAGGGGCTTTGCCTCGATCCACTTTGTAAAATAGTCTATCCCAACTATGAGGAATTTGACTTGTCCCGATCCCTGAGGAAAGGGTCCGAGAAGGTCGAGTCCCCATTTTGCGAATGGCCAAGGTGAAGTTACGCTGATGAGTTCTTCTGGCGGGGCAATGTGGAAGTTGGCATGTTTCTGACATGGGGGACATGCCTTTACAAACTCTGTAGCTTCTTTTTGTAGAGTTGGCCAGTAAAATCCTGCCCGGAGTACCTTTTTGGTGAGAGCTTGTGCTCCGAGATGATTACCACAAATGCCACTGTGTACTTCCTCTAAAACTTCCCTTGTGTTAGAGGTCAGCACACATTTTAACAATGGTATTGAGATCCCTCTCTTATATAGGGTGTTGTTTATGATAGTGTAATACTGAGCCTCCCGCTTTAACCTCTTTGCCTCCTTTTTATATGTGGGGAGTGTTTCTGCTTTGAGGTAGTTAATTATTGGGGTCATCCATCCTTGGTCCTGACTTGTTATGGCTAGGACTTTTTCTTCTTCCAAGATTGACGGGTTCTATAGCATTTCCTGGATGAGGCTTCTATTGTTGCCCCCTGGTTTGGTGCTAGCTAGTTTCGAGAGTGCGTCAGCTCGGGCATTTTGTTCGCGGGGTATGTGACAGATCTTATATTCCCCGAGTTGTCCGAGCTATTCCTTGGTTTTATCCAAATACTTTTTCATGGTGGGATCTTTGGCTTGGTAGCTTCCTGTTATTTGTGAGGTGATTACTTGTGAATCGCTGAAGATGTTGAGTTTTTGAGCTCCAACCTCTTTAGCCAGCTTCAAACCCGCTAGTAACACCTCATATTCTGTCTGGTTGTTTGAGGCCGGGAACCCAAATTTGAGGGAAAGCTCAACTTGGGTTCCTTGGTTGCTTTCTATTATCACACCTGCGTCGCTTCCGGTCTTAATGGTGTGAGCCTGAAAGTACGAGCGAAGTCGTCGAGATGTCAGTATGAGAGTGTAGGCAAACTTTTCTATTTTTTGGTAGTTTAGCTCAGATCCCTGCAGTGCTTTACTAATGAAGTATATAGGTTGTTGCCCTTTGTCGTCCTCCCGAACCAGTGCTGAGGCTACTGCCCGACTTCCTACCGCAAGGTACAATGTGAGTGGTTCTTCCTTTCGTGGTCGAGTTAGAATAGGTGGTTGTCCTAGGAAGTTTTTGAAATCCTGGAAGGCTTGCTCGCATTCCTTTGTCCATTCGAAATTTTTTCCTTTCCTTAAAGTGGCGTAGAAGGGGAGAGATCTTATCACTAATCCCGCTAAGAATCTGGATAAGGCTGCCAATCTCCCGTTGAGTTGTTGTACCTCTCTGACACAAGTTGGGCTCTTCATGTTGAGTATGGCCTGGCATTTGTCTGGATTCGCTTCAATTCCTCTTTGTGTGAGCATGAAACCTAAGAATTTGCCCGCTTCTACTGCAAAGGTGCATTTTGTGGGATTGAGTCGCATGTCATGCTTCCTTATAGTGTCGAACACTTAGGCTAGGTCGGACAATAATGTTTCTTCGCTTTGTGTCTTTATTAACATGTCGTCCACGTAGACTTCCATGATTTTTCCGATATGATCTGAAAAGACTTTAT
>NC_029788.2:98353931-98368828 GCF_000816755.2 Arachis ipaensis
TCCACATAGACTTCCATGATTTTTCCGATGTGATCTGAGAAGACTTTATTCATTAGCCTTTGATAAGTAGCTCCCGCATTCTTGAGACCGAAAGGCATCACAATGTAGCAGTAATTTGCTTTTGGCGTAAAAAACGAGGTCTTTTTTTTGATCTGGTGAATACATGGGGATTTGGTTGTATCCAGAATATGCATCCATAAACGAGAGGTATCTATATCCGGAGGAAGCATCTACCAGAGCGTCGATACTTGGGAGTGGGTGTCCACATAGACTTCCATGATTTTTCCGATGTGATCTGAGAAGACTTTATTCATTAGCCTTTGATAAGTAGCTCCCGCATTCTTGAGACCGAAAGGCATCACAATGTAGCAGTAATTTGCTTTTGGCGTAAAAAACGAGGTCTTTTTTTTGATCTGGTGAATACATGGGGATTTGGTTGTATCCAGAATATGCATCCATAAACGAGAGGTATCTATATCCGGAGGAAGCATCTACCAGAGCGTCGATACTTGGGAGTGGGTAAGGATCTTTTGGGCAGGCTTTGTTGAGGTTGGTGTAGTCGGTGCACATTCGCCACTTCCCATTTGATTTTTTCACCAAGACGACGTTAGCTAGCCATAGTGGGTACTTGACTTCTCTTATGAATCCTGCCTCCAGTAGTGCTTGTACCTGTTCTTCCACAGCTTGGGATCGCTCTGGCCCAAGTTTTCTTCGTCTCTGCTGTACCGGCCGAGATCCTGGATAGACCACCAATTTGTGACACATTAGCTTGGGGTCTATGCTTTGGCATGTCTGCAGCTTTCCATGCAAAGAGATCGACATTATCTCGTAAGAACTGTACTAGTAATTCCTTTCCATCTCCTTTCAGGATCGTGCCAATATTAGTCGTTTTGTCCGAGGTGTCTTCGATCTGAACTTTCTCTATTTCACCTTCGTACTGTGGACGAAGTTCTTCTCATCTCTGGACTCCACCAAGCTCAATTGTATGGAACTCTTCTCCTCTGCCTCTGAGGTTTAGACTTTTGTTATAACAGCGGCATGCCATCTTTTGATATGCTTTTATTGTGGCTATCCCCTCTGTAGTTGGGAATTTCATGCATAGATGTGGAGTTGAGACTATTGCGCCGAGTTGATTTAGTGTTGTCCAACCTATTAGGGCATTGTAGGCTGAACTCACATCGACCACAATATAGTCTATCTTGAGTGTTCTGGATTGGTTCCCTTTTCCGAAGGTTGTATGTAGTGACACGTATCCCAGTGGTTGTACTGGGGTATCTCCCAGTCCGAACAGGCTGTTCGGGTATGCTCTAAGCTCCTTTTCTTCTAAGCCGAGTTTGTCAAAGGTTGTTTTGAATAAGATGTCGGCAGAACTCCCTTGGTCTATTAATGTGCGGTGGAGATTGGCGTTTGCTAGTATGATGGTGATGACCATGGGATCGTCGTGTCCCGAGATGATACCGGATGCGTCTTCTTTGGTGAACGTGATCGCAGGGATGTCGGGTGCTTCCTCCTTTCCTTCAACATGATATACTTCTTTGAGGTATCTTTTGCGAGATGATTTGGAGATTCCACCTCCTGCGAATCCTCCATGTATCATATGGACATGTCTTTCTGGCGTACGAGGTGATTGCTCAGCTCATCCGACATCTTCATCTCTTTGTCTTTTTCTTTGCTCATCATTTCAGGTGGCCAGATACCGATTTAGTTTTCCTTCTCTTACTAATTTTTCTATGATATTTTTTAAGTCGAAGCATTCGTTGGTGGAATGCCCTCGGACCCGATGATATTCATAGTATTCATTCCGATTTCCTCCTCCTCTTTTGCCTTTGAGTGGTCGAGCTGGGGGTATCTTTTCTGTGTTATAGACTTCTTTGTAAATATCCACAAAGGACACCCGAAGAGGGGTGTAATTATGATACTTTTTGATTTTTTTGCCCGTTCGATCTTCCTTCTTCTTGGATTCTTTATCTCGGTAGGTGAAACCAGATTTTGAGACTTCTCCAAGTCGGAAATTTTCTTCCATGTTGATGTACTTCTCTGCCTGCTCTTGCACCTCGTCTAGAGATGTGGGGTATTTCTTTGATATAGATTGGCTGAAAGGTCCCTCTCGTAGGCCGTTGATGAGGCCCATGACGGCAGCCTCTGTTGGCAAGCTTTGTATGTCTAGGCATGTTTTGTTGAATCTTTCCATGTAGTTGCGAAGACTTTCCCGATCTCCTTGCTTGATACCCAGTAGATTGGGAGTGTGCTTAGCCTTGTCTTTTTGGATGGAGAATCTGGCCAGAAACTTTTTGGCCAGATCATCGAAGTTTGAGATGGACTTTGGAGGTAGGTTGTCGAACCATCTAATTGCTGTCTTTGTGAGAGTCATTGGAAAAGCTTTGCAGCGAACGGCATCTGAAGCGTCGGTGAGGTACATTCTACTTCTGAAGTTGCTGAGATGATGGTTGGGATCTGTAGTGCCATCATACAAAGTCATATCCGGAAGTTTGAAGTCTTTAGGGATTTTAGTCTTCATGATTTCCCTAGTGAATGGATCTTGATCCTTGCGAGAGTTGTCCTCAGGGGTGGTCCGGGTAGCCTTTGCTTTGAGATCGGCTTCAAGTTGTAGGAGTTTATCTTCCAATTCTCGACGTCGCCTTACCTCTCTTTGTAGATCCTTGCCAACTTCTTGCTGGTATTGGCTTTCTTTTTCGAGTTGCTTTAGGCAATCTTGAAGTGCTTCTATTACTCCCGGATATGATGAGTTTTTGTCTCCGTTAGATTCTGGAGTATCCTTTGGTGTGGCATCTGTATTTTTGTGCAGCGTTCTGTCCTCTAGATCTGAGTTGTGGTCGTTGTCATGGTCGTCTGCCATGGTGATGGGATGACTTTCAGGTTCCCCGGCAACGGCGCCAATGTTCCGAGGGTTACCTGAAACTGTAGGCCGATCTCGGATGAGATCTTCTGTACTGGTCGGAGATGACGTGTCCGGCTGGCTGGTGGCGGCCAGAGCTATTGTGTCCGACTTGTTGGACTGGCTTCACTTCTGATCCTTGGTCACCGGAGGGTGGGAGGTACCTGCAAGAGACTCCGATGCTTAAGTTAGCACGAGTATTAAGCAGGTTTATGGTAGAATCAGAGTATGAGTTATACCTGGGTGCTCCAGTGTATTTATAATGGTTGTAGAGTAAACTTTCTAGATAAGATAAGTTAGTTATCTTATCCTATCTTATCTTATCTTTGGGTGAGGTAAGCTTATCTTCAACGGAACCGCCCTTCTTTCTGTAGGCTTGGGCTGCCTTTGGATTGGGCTGTGTTCCTTTGTTTGGGCCTTCTTGGGCCTTCCTGTCGATTTGGCCGACCTCTTTTGTAAAGAGGTCAGATAGTCTGACCTGAAGAGGTCGGTCGCTTTGTCTCCAATCATCCCAGGTCGGATAGCTCGACCCACGGTATGAACAGGTAGCTAATCCGGATATCATCTCTCTTTTGCGCATCCCCAGGAGGCATATAATTGGGGATTAGTGCCCTATCACATTCTCCTGGAGGCAGACATCAGAGGGTATAAATCGAAAGATGAGTTCCCTACCACCTTCTCCTGGTAAGGCCGTGCCATACAAATTGGGGGATTAGTGCCTTACCACTATACATATAGAGAGAACTACGAACAAGCGAAATTAACCACCGTCCTTGTCCCAGCATAACTCATCTCATGTGCAAACGGGATTCACCACAGTCTTTGCCAAGAGTATAGTAAACATCAGTTCAATATGCAAGTGGGTTATACCACTGACCTTGCCAGAAATTTAGATCACAATTAGTTATCATTACTCATGTCTTTAATCAATTCAATATTCAGTAGCTTCATTAACTACAGGCTTTCTTTAATTATCATTAACATATGTTCTCCAATCCACAATCTCATCTAAAATATCAATTCAATCCATTCCATATAGTCACACCCATTCTGGAGCCTAACAACTAGTTATCGGACCTTGTACAAGGGTTACAGGGGTTTACAAACTTGTCGAGAAAGCCAAACCATCAAAAACAGAAAAATTTTGAAAAAATAGGACCTTATTTTAAATATTTTTATTTTTTCAAACTATAAATTTTAAATTCTTAACCTTTTTCGCTCATTATTAATTAATTATTTATTATTTAACTAAGCTTTACACGAATCTTTTTGTTTCAATTTACCATGGGCTACTTGAGTTCAGACACGTTTTCCTACTAAATCGAATATACTTATTTCGATTTAGTACTACTCTTTTTAATTTGAATCTAATTGATTCGATTTACATTGAGAAAGTATAAATTGAATTCAATTGATTTGATTTACATAGATATGAAAACAAGACAGCCATGTATCCAATATTACTTTAGGACATTTATCTGTGAAATTTATCCTAAATCTTAGACTACTAAATTCTAAATTTTAAATGTTAAATACTAAATCTTAAATTCTAAACTTTAAATCTTAAATTCTAAATTTTAAATCTTATTTGTTTTTACATTATTTTACTTTCAGATATTTTTTTTACTTAAGTTTGGATGTTTTATTGCTTTTAATTTTGATTTTTTTCTAATATTTCTTTAATTTCTATCTAATAATCTGATAAAGATAAAATCTGACCTGGTCTAACCTGTTTTTATCTCCAGTAATAAATTGAGATAGCACATGAGAGAACACGTGCAGTTAGTCAACGTTAAAAATAATTAGAAAAATTCAATTAAATTGATAGGTGTAATTTGATACAAGTTGCATATATATATGTTCCGAGGGTTACCTGAAACTGAATCGTGTTTGGGCTTGAATGCGAGGTCCAAACTCTTAGTGAGGTGGAGTATACCTGAGGGGTGTCAATGTATTTATAGGTGATGAGTCAATAATCATGTTGGAGTAGTTCCACTATTGGTGGTGGATAATCGTCCTTTTTTTTTTCTAGGGGATATTGAGATCTCTCTTTTATAAGTAAGTGAGAGATAGTAGAGATTAGTTATAACTCCTTCAGGGGGAAGTTATCACTTTGTAGCATTTTGTGCAACCTCTTAGGAGGTCAGTTACTCGGTAGCTATCTTCTGGGCTTTCTCTGCTTTGGGCCTGACTTATATTTTGGGCTAGGGTATGAGCAGTGCCCCTACTTGAGTCCGATCTTTTGCTTAAGTTAGATTCAAGTGTGAATGAGGTTGGGTGGACGCCAGGTAGTAGGATTATCACATCGGGTCTTTCAGGTCCGTTTCCATTTCCGAGTCAGAAAATCGACGTGATTTTGGAATGCCAACCGTTACGTCTGTTGGCTTCCCTCTTCGACACGTGGGGCACAGTTACATCTGTAACTGTCAACGTTCTTTAATGAAGGGAGGGATTTTTACAATCTTGCCCCTTGGGTCTTTTAAATACTCTTCCTCTTTCTCATTCTTCCTTTTCGTCTCTCTTCTCCCTCTGTGATATTCATGCTCTTTCAAGTCTTTTCATTTTCTTCCCTTTTCTAGTGTAGAAGCCTTCTTCTTTTCCTAAAGAACTCTGAAGAACATACTTTCTGATGGGATCATTGAAAGAACTGAAGATTGATGGTTTAGAAGTTATAGTAAATTCTCGTTACGAGTATAGTTACTAAACCAAGCAATCAACCTTTCTTACAAACGTTTTGGTTATCACAAGTAACAAACCCCTAAATAAATTGATAACCGAAGTATTTAAACCTCGGGTCGTCTTCTCAAGGAATTGCAGGGAGGTATGTTTTTATTATTGGTTATGAGTTTTGTAAATTGGGGTTTTGAAAGTAAGGAACCAGTATGTTAAATGATAAGAAGAATAAAATAAATAAATAACTATAAAATAAACTCTTGGCAAGGTATGAGAACTTTAGAAGTCCTATCCTAGTTATCCTTATCGATTGTGATGAGAATTTGATTCTTCTCCCACCTTGTTAACCTCTAACTATGAAGGTAAGTTAAGTGGATGAATTAATTTTGATTCCTCAGGTCCTAGTCTTTCCTTGGGAAAGGCTAGAGTTATTGGAACTCGAACTAATTCTTGAAGAATTCTAATTTTCAATCAACAAGGAGTTTGATAACTCAAGTGTCTCCAATTTATCAATTCATCAATTAAAACTAAGAATATAAAAATCTAAATAAAAATCTGAAATATCTATATTGCATTAATAATAGAAAATCCTAACATGAAAGGTTCATAAGCCAATTTGGCAACATAAGTAATTAAAGGAAAGCATTAAAGTATATTGAAAGTAAAAGAGAAATACAAAGTAAAAGGAATATTGAACCTGAGAGGAAGTTAAAAATCCTAAATCCTTTAAGAGGAATTATAATCCTAAATCCTAAGAGAGAGGAGAGAACCTCTCTCTCTAAAACTACATCTAAATTATAAAATTATGAATTGTGAGCTTGTTATTATGAATGAATGGATTCCCCCACTTTATAGCCTCTAATATGTGTTTTCTGGGCCAAAAACTGGGTCGAAAACAGCCCAGAAATCACCCCCTACGATTTCTGTTACGTTCAGGTCGTGGGAAAGTGACGTTAGCTTTCCGCGCGGATTTCTGTTGCGTCCGCGTGGATTGAAGTTTGCAAATACGATGCGGGTGCGTCATTCACGCGTTTGCATCACCTAACTTTGGGGCAGCTATGGCAAATTATATATCAAATCGAAGCTCCAGACGTTAGCTTTCCAACGCAACTAGAACCGCATCAGTTAGACCTCTGTAGCTAAAGTTATAGCCGTTTGAGTGCGAAGAGGTCAGGCTGGACAACTTAGCAATTTCTCCAACTTCTTGTATTCCTTCCACTTTTGCATGCTTCCTTTCCATCCTCTGAGCCATTCCTGCCCTGTAATCTCTGGAATCACTTAACGCACATATCAAGGCATCTAATGGTAATAAGAGAGGATTAAACATAGGGAACTTAAGGCCAAAGAAGCATGTTTTCAATCAAAGCACATAATTAGGAAGGCAAATGTAAAACCATGCAAATAGTATGAATAAGTGGGTAAAGAGTTGATAAAAACCACTCAATTGAGCACAAGATAAACCATAAAATAGTGGTTTATCAACCTCCCCACACTTAAACATTAGCATGTCTTCATGCTAAGCTCAAGAGAAGCTATAAAGATGAAGAGAAATGGTAGAATGTATGAAATGCAACTTATCTGTATGAATGCAACTACATGCAGAATGTGTCTACCTACTTGGTTAAAAGTAAATAAGCTCTTCAAGACAGACATAAATCAGATTTCACTAATTCAAATTATACAATAAAAGATAAGTAAACTTGTAAGAAGATAGCTCATGAAAGCAGGGAACATAGAATCAAGCACTGAACCCTTACTGGTAGTGTATATGCACTCTAATCTCTCAAGTGTATAGGGTAATTCACTCTACTCTTCTCTAGTCATGCTTTCTAAACTTTGTTCTTCATCTAACCAATCAACAAATATTTAATGTATCAATGCAAACATCATGAGGTCTTTTCAAGGTTGTAATGGGGCTAAGGTAAGGGTAAGGGTATATATATATGGCTAAGTAAGCTTTATAAAGTGAATCCTTGATTAGTCTAAGATCTCACCTAACATATACATACTTTATATAATTAAAAAAATGCTTTACCTAGCTACCCAAAATTTTCCTACTTTTGTATTACATGCTCATGTATCAAACTTATTTTTTTTTTGAATTTTGTCCCATGTGCATTGATCCTTTTCATTTTGCATTTGGGGTAATATTATTTTTCTTCTCTTTTCTTTTCTTCTCCCTTTTTCTCTCTTTTTTTTATTTTTTTATTTTTTATTTTTTATTTTTATTTTTATTTTTTTGTATCCCCTTATGTAATTACTTAATATTTTTTTTCAATGCACATGGTAATTTAATTATTTTGATTTCATATGAGCATGCTTCCCAAATTTTTAAATAACTTATTCAATTTAATTTCCTACTTTTTCATATCATCCCATGTTCCCATAAATTCCCCACACTTAAATTATACACAATATCTATCTTAAGTTAACCAAGGATTCAACTTGGGATTTTTATTTTGTTTTTCTGCTTAAGGCTAGTAATGTGGTTATGAAATAGAAGGGGGTTAAAAAGTTTAAAGTGGCTAACAAGGGTGATGTAAAAGGTAGGCTTATTTGGGATAAGTGAGCTAATAACAAATAATGGCCTCAATCATATGCAAGCATGTAAATACACTAAATATTGGATATATAGACTGAAACAAAGCAAAGATTGTAATTATAGAGAAGAAAACACACAAGAATAAAATATTTATGGTTAAATAATGTAACCATGTAAATAAGCTCAAAATCTCACAGGTTGTGTGTTCTTTGGCTCAAAAATTATGTTCCAAATACAACTTCCAAACAAGTTTAACACAAATTTTTCAATTTTAAATTAGTGAAATACTATAAAAATTTGTTGAAAAAGAAAATATTACTTCAACCAAGTAGTAACTAAATACACAAAATCAAACAAATATGCAATCAAATATGCAAATGCAACAATGAACAAACAAAGAAAATAAAATATTGGTGTTGAAAAGAAAATAACTAACCCTCGGAGATCGGTATCGACCTCCCCACACTTAAAGATTGCACCGTTCTCGGTGCATGCTGAGATGGGCAGGTGGACGGGTTGCTCCAACTGACGGTTGTAGATGGAGGCGCCTTAGTTGGAGATCTCTTGGTTCCTTTTCTTGCTGGTGTCTTGTCAGTGGCCTTCTCTTTTCCTTTCTTGGTACCCATGCCTAAGGAAGAAGAAAAAAGAAGAGTGTGAAATATAGAAAACTAAGACCGAAAGGGAGGAAATTCCAAGTGATAAGGAATGCCAAAGGAAAGATGATAGCCCAACTACATGGTAGCTACAATATGTAGGGAAGACAACAATAAAGATAAAAAAGGGAATTCAAAATAATTAGATGTAAGAGGATAAAAACATGCAAATAATAGGCATGAGAAGCATAACTCAAGCATCAAGTAATAAATGTGCCAAATTAAAGAGCATGTGTAATGATGACAATTGTGAATGATAATCCCAAATACATTGGGTGTGCAAGTTAAAATAGGGATGAAAATAATGAATTCAAATGTATATGAGAGCCATAAGTAAATGTTAATTGTCAGATCTCTCCTCAGAATAGCCACATGCTCAAGTAAAATAAGGTACTATCCAAATAAAACTCCAACACCAACATAAAAAAATGCATGAAAAAGAATTGAAACAGAAACCAAAAGGAAAAAAACAATTAAATGCATTAAATTAAAGGGATAGAAGAGTAGAGGGAGAGAAGAAGAGAAAGAAAGAAGAAAGAAGAAGAAATAAATTAGGATTTGGGGAGAAAAAGATAGGTTATTTTGGCTGAGCTGGATATTCTGTGCGCCGCATGCGACGCGGACGCGTGGGTCACGCGTTCGCGCGGATAGCGCTTCTATGAAATGACGCGGACGCGTCATCCACGTAGTCGCGTGGATCGATCTATGCCATTAGCGCGAGGGCAGCCTCGCGGTCGCGCAACTTTCTGTTTGAAGCTCATATTGCCAAATTTTAGGGTGGTGATGCAGTCGCGTGGGGCATGCGTTCGCGTGGTACGGCTTGTGCTTCTAGCACCGTTCCAGCTCCATTCCATCCCAACTTACTGCCATACACCCATTTACGTCGATTCCACAGAGCCACGCATTCGCGTGGGTGAGGCGGACGCGACGCGGACGCGTGGGAGGTATTTTTCCAAACGACGCGGACGCGTTAGCGACGCGGTCGCGTGGGGTCAAATTATGCTAAAGGCTCGCCTCCAGTCATGCTCTCGCATGACTTTCTGTTCGATTTCTTTTCTTCCCAATGCACTGGTGACGCGGACGCGTCAGCGACGCTGCCGCGTCGCGTGCGTGCTTTTTTTTTTTTTTTTTTTATAATAATGCAGTGTGCAGAATGCAATGATAATATGAATGTTATGCATGATTCCAGGTTCAATCAATACGCAAAAACAAACAAAATAGACTAAAATTAAAACTGAAAAAGGGACGATCATACCATGGTGAGTTGTCTCCCACCTAGCACTTTTAGTTAAAGTCCTTAAGTTGGACATTTGGGGAGTCCTTTGTTATGGTGGCTTGTGCTTGAACTCATCCAGGAATCTCCACCAATGTTTGTGATTCCATTGGCCTTCGGGATCCCAAACTAAGCGCAGAAAGCCTTCAAGTAGGTTAAAGAAAGTGACAAGGCCCCAAGAGTGTTGATTTCTAGACTGAATTCCGGGGTCCCAAATCTTGCTTTTGCACCCGTCTTCTTGTTGATCATTATGATTCCATCCGGGTGGCAAGCAATTTGAATTCCCACTAAAGCAGCCAAATAACTTCCTAGACCCATTCAGTTGAGCTTTACACCAACCCTTGTACTTCAATTTGGAGCAGGCAACCATATTAAACTTTGCATGATAACTCTTACCACTGACCATCTTCCTCTTACTCTTAACGCCACAAAGAGCTCTAAGCTGACAATCTGTCTCAAGTAAACCATATTCAAGTGGAATGAGAAAGCTAAGAGATATGAATTTTACCCACTTGAATGTTGTATTGGATGGTAATGGCTTTGGGGGAAAGGTCTCCAGCAACTTTGGTAAGGTGATTTCCAACTCCATTCCCTTGGGCTCTTCTTTAACAGCTTCCACCTCTTTGCAAGCTTCTTCAATTTCAACCTCTTCCTCTTGGTAGCTGTCTTCCAATTCAATCTCCTCTTCATTGTTCACCAAGAGTGTGGGAGGTTGTGCTTTTTCTTCTTCCATCTCCATGTCAAGTTCAATGGGAGAGGATTCAATTGCGGATAAGAATTCATCAATGATTGAATCTATCTCTTGATCAACCTCTTCAAAGTCTTCAACCATGATATGTCTTGGAGGTTGTACACCCTCTTCAACATCAATTTTAAACGTCTTTGAAGGAGGCTCTATGTCTTGACTTTTCCAAGGAGGTTCAGCATCTCCTAAGTCTTCAACCACTTATTCTTCTTCAATAATTCCGGCTTCCTCTACTTGTTCCAGTACAAATTCATGCTCCTTGTTGTCCACCGGAGTTTCTAATGTCTCCTTCATACTACGTTCTTCATTAGATTTTCCACATGAAGCCATGGGGGTTCCTTGAGTGTCCGAACGTCGGGAAGCTAATTGATTTATCGCTTGATTCAATTGGTGAAGGGTTGCATGAAATCTTTCCACTGTTTCCTTGTGACGATCCTTTGATTCTTGTTGTGCTCGGCTATCATAAGTAGGATCATAGTGCTCTTGGATTGATGGATATGGAGATGGTGAATATTGAGGTGGTAGTTCTGGGCGTGGTTCATATGGTGGTTGGTATGGTGGATAAGGATTAGGGTTATATGGTGGTGTTTGGTGGTAAGGGACTTGTGAGTATGGTGGTTCAAAGTTGTGTTGAGGAGATGGTTTATTGGCATATGATGGAGCTTGCTGGTAACTACAAGGGGGTCCACCATATCTATTATCTTGGCATGCATTGTAGGATGGTCGTTGTCCATGGTATTTTGGAAGGTGATGTTGCCGAAAGGGTTGATCAGATCCCCGTGGCTCCTTCCATCTCTGATTGTTTTGACCTCGATGCATGTCCTTGTTATAATTTCCATTCCTTGCAACAATATTGGAACCAAACTCAAAGCGAGAGGGGTGAGAACTCATAATAGTAAATAAAAATTAAAAACGAAAATAAAAACAAATTTTAAATTAAAAGATTATTGAAATTTAAATTTTTGAATTTGAAAATTAAATTTTAAAATTTGAAAATTAGATTTTGAAATTTGAAATTTGAAATTTTGAATTTTAAATTTTTGAAATTTGAATTTTGAAATTTGATTTTTGAAATAAGGTAAGATAAGATTTTGAAAAAGATATGATTTTTGAAAAAGATTTGAATTTTTAAAATTGAAATTTGAAATTTGAAATTTGAAATTTGAGTTTTAAATTTTGAATTTTGAATTTAATGAGGAAAGAGAAAAACAATAAAATGACACCTGATAAACCCATATTTCATGAGTTCTTTTGTGCTTAATTAGAGTGATTTATTCAACTCTTCACCTACTTATTCACATTAATTGCATGGTTTTACTTTCCCTTCCTTATTATGTCATATTGTGAAAAACATGTTTCCTAAGCTTTAAAAAAATTAATTATTTTAATTACCTTTATTTCCATTCGATGCCGTGATTAGTGTGTTGAGTAGCTTCAGGTTTCCTAAGGCTGAATGACTTAAAGGATGAAAAAAGGAAACATACAAAAATGGAAGGAGAAGGCAAAACGGAGCTTTAAGGAAACTGGTATCCACGCGATTGCATGGACGACGCGATCGCGTGCCAGAAGCAAAGAAGCAGCGACACGGCCGCATGACTGACGCGACCGCGCGCCTTGAGTAGAACACCCACGACGCGGACGCGACTGCGTGGAAAGGAAAAGCTCCAGATGACGCGACCGCGTGACCCACGCGGACGCGTGACAGAGGCCACGTATCATATTTGAATTAATGATATTTAAGGTATTTTTCAGTTTATGATTATTCTCTTTGATTTAAGTTGCCATTGCTTCCCATCTAAGGACACTTTTATTATTTCAGCAATTTACTTTTTCCCTTTTTGGTCTTGGTTAAGAAATCAGTGACTCAACATTATCGAACTCAGCATAATTCATAATCGTTATCTTGCTAATTGATCTGAACTTCAATAATCCCAACTTTTTCCTAGGAAATAAATAGGATTCGAAGGTCAAACTAATTAGTCCCTTGACTTACCTTTGCTTCATAGGTTAACTAAGTGGAATTAAGATACAACTTTCATTATTGTTGAGAGGGATAACTAAGTTGGACTTCTAATTTCCCTTATCTTGCCAAAAGTTGTTTTACGGTTATTATTTATTTTTAATTGCCATTTAATTCACTCGTCATTTAAATTACTTACTTTTCACCTTCTAAACCTCGATTACAACCTTTATAACCAATAATAAGAACATACTTCCTCGCAGTTCCTTGAGAAGACGACCCGAGGTTTGAATACTCGGTTAACAATTTTTAAGGGGTTTGTTACTTGTGACACCCAAAACGTTTGTACGAAAGGGATTTTTGTCAGTTTAGAGACTATATCTACAACGCGACTGTTTTTATGACATTCTTTACTGGCAGAAATCACGATCGTCAAAATGGCGCCGTTGCCGGGGAACTGCTAACGTGTGCCTTATTATTGGTTATTATAAATATTTTTCTTTTGCTTGTTTATTTATTTTTGTTTTTCCTTTTTATCTTTATTTGCTACTATGAACTCTCACCCATCTCGCTTTGAGTTTGATTCTAATATTGTTAAAGGAAATAGAAGTTACAACAGGAATGTGCATCAAGGTCAGACCAATCAAGGATGGATGGAACCAAGAGGATCTAATCAACCCTTTTGGCAGCAACCCCCTCCGAGATATCCTGGACAAAGACCATTCTACCGTGCATACCCAGCTGAAAGACATGGTGGACAACCTTGTAACTACCAACAAGCCCCACCCCGTGCATATGAACCATCCTTTCAACATAACCTCGAACCACCACACTCACAAGCTTCTCTTCACCATTCGCCATCATATGATCCTTCCTTACCTCAATACCAATCCAATCGTTCCCAATCATCATCACTTTCCTTTGTATCATGTCCAAGTCCGGCAAACCGCGAAGCAGAGGATCGCCTAAAAGAAACAGTAATTAAATTTCAAACAACCATTCAACAACTGGAGCAAGCACTAATTCAATGGGCCACTAGGCGCTCAAATATACAAGGATCAACCATAGCTCCATGTGGACAGCCCGATGAAGAGCGTAGCATGAAAGAAATACTAGAGACTCCAGTGGACAAGACAGAGAATGAATTCGTACTAGAACAAGTGGAAGAAGCTGTCATTGTTCAAGAAGAAGAGTTGGTTGAAGATCTAGGAGATGCTGAACTTCCTTGGGAATCCAGAATTGAGGAAAACTCCGTCCAAGATGCTACAGTTGATGCTAAGGAGGATACCGTACAATCTCCAAGGCAAGTCGTTTACGAAGAATCAGACGGAATAATCCAAGAAGCAAATTTCCTTGATGATGATAGTCACAAGTCTAGTTCTCCTAGTGATGAACTTGCATCCGCAAGTGAATTCTCTGAGATCGAAGAATTTTCTCCAAGTGACTATGAGGATGATGCGGAGGAAGATTTCTCTCAACCTCCAATCTATGACTCGAGTGATGAGGAAGACATAGAAGACTTTGACCAGGATACAGATACAATTGAAGATCTTTGCAAGGAAGTGGAAGAATTCACAGAAGAGCACAAAGAAACGGAACTTGCAGAACCACCAAAAACACCTATCCCAAGGCCATTACCACCTAATACAAGCTTCAAGTGGGTACAATCCTTAACTTATAATTTTACTTATTCACTTGAATATGGTTTGCTTGAAACAGATGGCCAACTTAGAGCTCTCTGCGGCTTTAAGAGTAAGAGGGAATTGGCTCGTACTCAGAACTGGTGCACCAGGTTCAATAAGGTTCCACGCTTCACCTCGAAGTACACGGATTGGTATCATGCTCAATTGCATGGATCACGAAGAACGTTTGGTCACCACGGTGAGATTCTACTTTTTAACCCGCCCAAATGGAAACTTATAAATCAAAACGGAGGCGGATCTAAAAACACAGCTTACGGTCATGGATTATATTCTGACATTCGTCATCCCGGGAGGCTGAATATCTGTTTGAAGCTACTCAGAAGCTTTACATGCCTAGTTTGGGACCCCGGAGGCTATTGGCATTCCAAGCACTGGTGGAAATTTTTGGACGAATTTAAACATAAGCCACCATAACAGGATACTCTTCCAATGTCCAACTTAAGGACTTTAAC
>NC_029788.2:98368940-98392941 GCF_000816755.2 Arachis ipaensis
CATGCCCCATGCGATCGCGTCATATCGCGAAAAACACCACCCATGCGACTGCGTGACCCACGCGGCCGCGTGATATATATATCGGCGTAAGGATCCAACGAACAGAAAGTTGGGCTGGAATCGTGCGGCTCTTGTGCGTTTCGCACAAATTGGCCCACGCGATCGCATGCCCCATGCGATCGCGTCACTTACCCAATACCAATCCCACGTGACCGCGTGAGCGACGCTATCGCGTCGCATGGATTGCATATCACCCCAAAAGGAGACAGAGAGTTGCGCCGAAACGGCGTTGGAGTCGTGCATTTAGCACGAATTCCAGCGATGCGATCGCGCGACCCACGCGATCGCGTCACCCCTCTTTTCCCCCCTCTCATGCGATCGCGTGCCCCACGCGATCGCGTCTCCCCCATTTTCACCCCAACCACGCGACCACGTGCCCCACGCGGCCGCGTGGATTCGAAAATATAACCCCCCCACCACGCGCACCACCACTGCGCCGGACGCCGCCGCAGCCACCTTCTTCCCTGTTCCACCCCTTCCGCTTACCAGGTTCCGCAATACGCAACCCTTTCTATCCGTTCGTCACTTTTCTGTATTTTTTTCCGTTTATGTTCATGATTAGGATAGCTAGACTTGCATGTTGTAGTGGATTTTTAGGTTGTTAGGTTGCTTAGGCTGTGGTTAGTGGATCTAGGTCTGTTTCCTTGCCCTGTTCTTACTTCTGTTTTATCCTATATGCAAATCTGTTGCTGCTATAATCATGATTCATATGCTGCTTTCTTGTATGTTGCTGCTGTTTACATTGAGTTTTTATGTTTATTTTATATCTCTGTACAAGCAGCTTGATTTCTTTTAATTCATATGAACTGATATGATTGCTGTTTATTTTCCGGGACAATCCAATTTTAGCCGGAATGCTGCCCAATTTTTTGAAAATTGTTTTCATTCTTGTTTTGGTTTGGCAACTATGTTTTACTCTGCTTCCCCCAAACCATTTCATGAATGCTAGGGCCACTTTCTTATCCTCTTTGATTTCCTGGTTCATAACCTGCATTTGTGATTCACTAATTCCAATTTCTGATTTCTTTATTTCTATTCGAATCAGCATCACCCTGTTTTCTTTATTCAATTATGAGTACTTCTATTCTTACATGTGAATCCTTGTTATATGGAATTTTTTCTATGCCACTTACTTTTCTAACTCACTAATTTTAATTTACTAATTTCTTTTTACCATACTAACCCTCTTGATCTCTTTTCTGATCACTTTCACTTCCTCTAACTTTCTCCCTATGGCATATTGATTTTTTTCTTTCCATTTAACATTAATTCAATCACATTTCAATTACTCATTTTCCTTATTCTATTTCTCCCTTACCGCTTTGAGTTTCCTTTGTTTAAATTGCCTATTTGCTTTTCTATTTTATCCATTTCCTGGTTTTCCGTTTTTCAGGATGTCTGCCTCACAAAGGAAAGGCAAAGGCAAGGCTACTGGCAAGCGCAAGCGAGGAGATTCCTCCCAGTCCATCATTGCTCTAATGCACGATTCCTCATGGCGGGAGAAGAACTTCACACAGCAGGAAAAAGTTGACCAGCTGCTCCCTTCGACTGATCCTATAAAATTTGCAAACCGGTACTGTGAGCTGAAGTACCCAACTTTTGCAAACTCCAGAAATCTATACCTGGAACGTACCTTGAAGATTCCAGAAGCCCTCCAGCAATACACCACTGAGCAAATCAAGCAAAGGGGCTGGTTCTTTCTGGAGAGACCACTGACAGAGGTCAATGCATCTTGGGTACGAGAATTCTATTGCAACTACTACCTTACTACCCTAGATGCAGTGAACCTGAGGGGAAAGCAAATTCTAGTCACTGAGGAGGCCATAGAGACCGTTCTCTAGCTCCCAGCCAAGTCCGATCAGCCAGATGGTTATGCACAAGCTGAGGAGGACATGAGCCAGATGTGGTTTGATTGGGATGCTGTGAAGCCACGGATAGCTCTCGACCCTGCTGTTCCTTGGGAGATGGGTCAGGACACCACTATGCCTAGAGGGATCAAGAGAGTGTACTTGAATTATGAGGCTCGGCTATGGCATCAGATCTTGAGCAACTATGTGATGCCGAGTACTCATGAGACTGAGATCCCGGCTGCCATGATCACCCTCCTCTGGTGTGTGCTGGAGGGTAAGGACCTGCACTTGCCTCATTTTATCCGGCATTATATGGCCAGGGTCCACGTCCGAGGCACCCTCCCCTTTCCTTATCTGGTTACACGGCTAGGCCGTCAGGCTGATGTGCCTTAGGAGGATGCCGAGGAGCGACCACCAGCAGCAGACTGCAGGAAGATCATCCCTCACAGCAGGAACTTCCTTGCTTTGGGCTACAGACCACCACCTGTCACTGCTACTGATGAGACAGCCCCTCTGTCTGCTGTACCCTCTTCATCCACAGCTGCCCCAGCTGCCCCTGCTGCCACCACTGCACCTCCACTCGCCTCTGAGCCGGTTTATCGCCTCGTGCACCGTCTATTCCGCCAGCTTGATCAGATGGAGCGCCGTAACAGGCGCCGGTATGAGAGATTGGAGCGCCGCAGCAGGCGACGCTATTCCCATTTGAAGCTGATGATCAGACAGGGCGCCGACATCCCCTCCGAGCTCGACACACCATCAGAGCCATCAGAGGAGGAGGAGGATGAGCACGAGGAGGAGCCTCATTCCCAGGCGGAGACTCATCAGCAGGCAGGCACAGAGCACGCTACACCACAGCAGGAGGCCCCACATTAGTTTGAGGCTGCAGATCCGGAGATCCCGATCCAGTCAGTCCCCCCTCTATAGCAGCCAGACTTTCAGCCCACCACCGCCACAGAGACCCCAGCTACCATCCCTACCAGTGATGACACTCCTTCACACCCGGCTTGATTGAGCATCGGGGACGATGCTTCATTTTAAGTGTGGGGAGGTCGCCATCTCTGGCGTTTATTTTGGTGAACTACTACATACTTTTTCTTTTATTTTGGATATTTTTCTGTATTTTTCTCTTTTTCTTTTATTATTATTTTCTGAGTACTTATACATTGCTACTTGTGTATTTTACTCTATTTTCTGCATTTTGCATTTTTTGTTCATATTTTAGTTATTTAGTTCATTTTAGTTATTTAGTTTAGTTTGCAATTCTAACTTATTAGTGGATCAAATAGTATAGTTTACCCTTTTTACATAAGACAGCTTAGTTATAGCTTAGTTTAAATTGACAAATATAAAAAAAAAGAGTAAGCTAGGAACTTGAACATAATAGATTTAGATCCATAAAACCTTGTATATAGCATTACATGATGTAGTTAAATTGACATCATCATTTGATTTTAGCTCACTTATCCCAAATTAGCCTACCTTTTACATCACCTTTGTTAGCCCCCTTTGAGCTTTTTTAAAAAAAAAACCCCTTATTCTATTTTAGCCAAATTACTAGCCTTAAGCAGAAAAACAAAAGAAAATCTCAAGTAAATCCTTGGTTAGCTTAAGATAAAAAATTATAAATAGAGTAAAATGTGGGAAACCTATTGGGAACATAGTTGATAAAGACAAAAGGTAGAAAAATTAAAAAGAATAAAGCAACTCAAAATTTTGGGAAGCAGGCTCATGAAAATTCAAATTAATTAAAATTACCATGTGTATTCAAAAAAAAAAAAGTTAGTTTTCAAGCATGTAAATAAGGGGATAGAAAAAGAACTCCCCAATGCAAAATAAAAAGCAATGCACATGGGATAAAAACAAGAATTGAAACATGAGCATGTGACATCAAAAGCGAGAAAATAGGGAGAATAGGTAAAGAAGCATTGTTTTACTAAGTATGTATGTTAGGTGAGATCTTAGTCTAATTAAGGATTCACTTATTAGCTCACTTAGCCTTATACATATATCCTTACCCTTTGCCTTGACCCCATTACAACCTTAATTAAAGACCTCATGAGTTTTGGTATGACTATGTTCTATAATTGTTGATTGGTTAGACGAAAAACAAAGTTATAGAAAGGAAGAATGAAAAGAAGAATAGAGTAATTAACCCAATAAACACTGAGTGATTAGAGAGAAAACACAAAATCCAGTGAGGGTTCAAAAGCTCATTAAACATTTATCTCTGATTGTCTTGCAAGTTTTTTTCTCTCATCTCATTTGCAAAAAAAAAAATGCTTTATTATTTGAGGGTTAGCCATATATGTATATATATCTCCTTGAGAATGTGAAATATTTGACTACATGTAGGCTTTATATATGAGTGGATGAATTAGAATTGCATGACTCATTAGGTAGATGCATTTAGCATAGGTTGCATTTCATAACATTCCATCACTTTAACTTTAATTATTTACCTTGGATTTAGCATGAGGACATGCTAGTGTTTAAATGTGGGGAGGTTGATAAACCCATATTTCATGAGTTCTTTTGTGCTTAATTAGAGTGATTTATTCAACTCTTCACCTACTTATTCACATTAATTGCATGGTTTTACTTTTCCTTCCTTATTATATCATATCGCGACCGCGTGACCCACGCGGACGCATGACAGAGGCCACGTATCAGAATTTACAGAATACGCCCCCAGCAATTTCTGAAGCCCTTTTTGGCCCAGATCCAAGTACAGAAAGCATAGATTAGAGGTTATAAAGTGGAGGAATGCATCCATTCAAAAAGAGAGCTCGCCAATTTCTAGTTTTCATGATTTAGATTTAGTTTAGAGAGAGATTCTCTCTCTCTCTCTCTCTTAGGATTTAGGACTTCTTCTTGTTTTGGGAGTAACTCTGGATCCAGGTTTTAATGTTCTTTTATTTCAATTTTACTTTTATTTATTTGATTCCAATATTTGAATTGATTATTATAATTTAAATTATGAATTATTCCATGTTACAGATTTCTATTTGAATTAATGATATTTAAGGTATTTTTCAGTTTATGATTGTTCTCTTTGATTTAAGTTGCCATTGCTTTCCATCTAAGGACACTTTTATTATTTCAGCAATTTACTTTTTCCCGTTTTGGTCTTGGTTAAGAAATCAGTGACTCAACATTATCGAACTCAGCATAATTGATAATCGTTATCTTGCTAATTAATTTGAACTTCAATAATCCCAACTTTTTCCTAGGAAATAAATAGGATTCGAAGGTCAAACTAATTAGTCCCTTGACTTACCTTTGCTTCATAGGTTAACTAAGTGGAATTAAGATACAACTTTCATTATTGTTGAGAGGGATAACTAAGTTGGACTTCTAATTTCCCTTATCTTGCCAAAAGTTGTTTTACGGTTATTATTTATTTTTAATTGCCATTTAATTCACTCGTCATTTAAATTACTTGCTTCTCACCTTCTAAATCCCGATTACAACCTTTATAACCAATAATAAGAACATACTTCCTCGCAGTTCCTTGAGAAGACGACCCGAGGTTTGAATACTCGGTTAACAATTTTTAAGGGGTTTGTTACTTGTGACACCTAAAATGTTTGTACGAAAGGGATTTTTGTCGGTTTAGAGACTATATCTACAACGCGACTATTTTTATGACATTCTTTACTGGCAGAAATCACGATCGTCAACACCAAACTTAAAATTTTTTAAATCAAAACGAAGAAAACAACTAAGAACAACTTGAAGGTCAAGATGAACACAAAGAACAACTTGAAGATTGATGCCAGGGCATTTTGGCCAGTTTCACTGACCTTTTCTTTACTGTTTTTAGGGTAGTTTCATGCATTTTCTTAGAAAATAAGCTCTTTTTGGGTAGATATTCACTTACATCTTGATTCAAGCATACATTGTGCTCTTTACATGATTTCATGAGGATTTTGCATGAATTTAATGACAAATTGGATTTTGCACTTCCCCTGACTTGGATTAGAACTTTGATGCACTTTATTGCTTGATTTCAGGACAAAAGAAGCAAGAAAGAACCACGTTAGCAGCCACGTTAATCTAACTAACGTGACCTCTAACGTGGAATGGGAGCTAACTTGCAAAGTTAATGAGAAAAGTAATCGCCAATAACGCCCTCGAAGCCATCATAGCCCACGTTAAGAGTCACGTTAACTTAGTTAACGTGAACTCTAACGTGGAAGAAGACAATAAGGCCAACGTTAGTGACACTCCCCTTTGTCACTAACGTTGGACCAAGCTCATAATTGGCCACGTTAGTTGCCACGTTAACTTAGTTAACGTGGCTTCTAACATTAAGAAGCAAAAGGGAAGCCAACGTTAGTGACATTCACCTTTGTCACTAACGTTGGCCAAGCTTCCATAAGCCACGTTAACTCCCACGTTAACTTAGTTACGTGGAAGCTAACATGGAGAGAGAAATTGTCGCCCACGTTAGTGACACTTACCTTTGTCACTAACGTTGGGGTGAACCACCAAGAGCCACCATGAGCAACGTTAACTCCCACGTTAACTTAGTTAACGTGGAAGCTAACGTGGATAAAGAGATGATGAGCCAACGTTAGTGACACTCACCTTTGTCACTAACGTTGGAGATGGCTAGCATGACTACGTTAGAAGCCACGTTAACTTAGTTAACGTGGCTCTTAAGCCAATCCTTCGAGAATGTTAGTGACACTTACCTTTGTCACTAACGTTCCAATGTGCCCTTATATCCTTCGAGAACGTTAGTGACACTTACCTTTGTCACTAACGTTCCAATGTGCCCCTATTTCTCACGTTAGAGTCCACGTTAACTAAGTTAACGTGGACTCTAACGTAGGGAAGGGGGAGGCTTAGCAACGTTATTGGGAAAGGTAAGTCCCAATAACGTGTGCGAAGGACCAAGAGGCAACGTTAGTGGTAACGTTTGTGCCACTAACGTTGAGGTTAACGTGGCTCATACTTGGGTGAGCAACGTTAGTGAAAAAGGTGATTGCCACTAACGTTCTCGAACCCACACTTTCACTTAACGTTAACACCACTAACGTCCTGAGCTAAAAGTCCCTGCCTACTTCACACTTTCTCTCTGCAAGCAAAGCTAAGTCCAATGATGAAGATAACTGCTTCAAACTCAGGATCCAAAAGCCCCTACCCAAGACTTGAAGAGCCAGCTAGAAGATCAGAAGAGTAGTATATATAGGAGTAACTTTGAATTAGTTTAGAGAGCTGGAAACTTTAGGGGGCCTTTGGCCTAGAATTACTCTCTATATTTTACTTTCTCTGCACTTCTAGTTTACTTTCAGCATGTATTCTCCATCTTTGTTTCATTTTCCAGAGCTATCAACAACTAAAGAATTGTAATTCGATCACTTAAGATTGCCAAGGAGATTAACGAATGCATTGATTGAGGAAGAGATGAAAATGAACTTGATCCGGAGAATGCAACATCTCCTGAGCCCAATGAACTCCTCATTTCTGATCTTTCCCATTCTCTTTAATTTCTGCCATTTACTTTTATGAGCAATTGCCCCATCCCCATTTAAGATTCTGCAATTTACTTTCCGCCATTTACATTCAGCTCTTTATTTCCAACATTTACTGTTTCCACTATTTACTTTTCCGCCATTTAATTTTTTGCAATTCCCAACTCAAATTCTGGTTCGCTCAACTAGAACATTCCTTTAATTAAAGTTGCTTGATCAATCAATCTCTGTGGGATTCGACCTCACTCTATTGTGAGTTTTTACTTGACGACGAATTCGGTACACTTGCCGAAGGAAATTTGTTGCAAGACAAGTTTTCCGCGTATCAAGTTTATGGCGCCATTGCCGGGGATTGATTTTGAATCAACAATGATTAAATTGGAGGATAACTAGATTGAGCATTTTTAGTTTGTTCGATTTAATTTTCTGTTTGAGTAATTTACTTTCAGTTTTAGTTAATTTCTTCCTCTCTCCCTACTTTTTCGTTTTTTTTCTTTTTTTAGTTATTTACAATTCAGTTCACTGACCCACTAACTGTTTAATATATTGCATCCCTCATACTAACAGTAATTCTAACAGAAATACTTCCTGCATATATTTTTCTTGCTTGTGCTTTGTTGGTTGTATGACAGGGAGAAGAAGCGTGGCTTCAACTTCCTTTGATTCAGAACCTGAGAGGACCTTCCTTAGATTAAGGAGGGAAGCAAGAGAAAAACGAGTAGTGGGTGCCGAGGAAGAGGAGGAATACTTTGAACCAAACATGGAAGAAAACATAGAAAACCATCATGAAGAAGAGGCTCACAACCATGGCAGAGAAGGTCGAGCAAATCATGCTGGTGACGAGAGAAGAGTTTTAGGCTCTTACATCAATCCAAACCCAGGAAACTGTGGAAGTAGCATTCAAAAGCCGACCATCCATGCCAATAATTTTAAACTAAAACCGCAGCTCATCACCCTTGTTCAGAACAACTGTTCGGAGGAGGAGGAGTCCAAGAAGACCCCAATCAACATCTAACCACCTTTCTGAGGATATGTGACATGGTGAAGTCTAATGGTGTTCATCCTGATGCCTATAGACTGCTCTTATTTCTATTCTCACTCAAGGATAAGGCAGCCAAGTGGCTGGAGTCTTTTCCGAAGGAGAGTTTGACAACTTGGGAAGATGTGGTGAACAAATTTTTAGCCAGATTCTATCCTTCCCAAAAAATCAACAGGCTGAGAGCTGAGGTCCAAACTTTTAGGCAACAAGATGGTGAGACTCTATATGAAGCATGGGAAAGGTTTAAGGACCTGACAAGGAGGTGTCCACCAGATATGTTCAATGAATGGGTGCAGCTACACATTTTCTATGAAGGCCTTTCTTATGAATCAAAGAAAGTAGTAGACCAATCATCTGAGGGATCTTTGAACAAGAAGAAGACCATTGAAGAAGCCATAGATGTCATTGAGACTGTAGCAGAAAATGGCTATTTCTATGCTTCTGAAAGAGGGAACACTAGAGGAGTGATGGAGCTAAACAATGTAGATGCTCTGCTGGCCCAAAATAAGCTCATTACCAAGCAGCTGGCTGACCTCACCAAGAATATGGAGAGGAACCAAGTAGCAGCAATCACCACTTCATCAGCAACCCAAGAAGGAGTGAATGAAGAAGTAGAGGATAGTCAGGAGCAAGCCAACTACATTGGGAATTCACCTAGGCAAAACCATGATCCATACTCCAAGACCTACAACTCTGGTTGGAGGAATCACCCAAACTTTGGGTGGGGGAATCAACAAGATCAAAGCCAAGATCAGAGACGTCACAACCCCAACAACAATGCAGCTCACCAACAATTCACACAGAGAACATATCAACACCACCATAACAACACCTCTTCACATCCATATCAAAACTAAAATAACACTCCTCATCCTTCCACTTCTAATCCCAATCACCCATCAATTGATGATAGACTCTCAAGGATTGAGAATCTACTTGAAGGCATAGGCAAAGAGATTCAAGACAACAAGGTGTTCAAGGAGGAAGTGCGAGCAAATTTTAAGAACCAGGGAGACACCATCAAGAGGTTGGAATCTCAAGTAGGGTATCTCTCTGAGCAGATTCCCAAACATATAGATGGATTCCCAAGTGACATAGAGAAAAATCTGAGAGGAGAAACAAAGAAAGTAAGATGGGAAGATTGCAAGATGGTCACTATAAGTGATAAGGAGACTGAGGACAAGCCAAACAAGCCGTCAGAACAACCTGGAGATACCTCAGCAGAGGAGAAGGAAAAAGATCACCAAGAACCAAAAATCTCACAACAGGAGCTGCTGAGACTCTATGCACCCTTTCCTCAACTACTCAATGGTGCTGTGGAGAAGAGAATATACTCAAGATTTCTTGATTTATTTGCATCTCTGCATGTAAACATACCATTCATCAAGACCATCTAACAAATGCCTGCATACATCAAGTATATGAAGGAACTGCTTCCCAGGAAAAGCTCACTCAAGGGAGGCCAAACTATAGTGATGAACAAGGAGTGCAGCGCCCTCATTCAACCAGAGTTGCCTACAAAAAGAAAGGACCCAGGGAGTTTTCACATACCCTGTGCCATAGGAGAAACAATGTTTGATAGAGCACTCTGCGATTTGGGAGCAAGCATCAACTTAATGCCCTTGTCCCTTGTGAAGAGGTTGCAGATCAATGAGATAATGCCCACAGATGTAGTCATCAGGCTGGCTGACAAAACTCAAAAACAAGCAATAGGAGTGGTGGAAAATGTGTTGGTAAAGGTTGGGAAATACTTCCTCCCAGCAGACTTTGTCATATTGGACATGGAAGAGAGTCACGCTCACCCAATCATATTGGGAAGACCATTCCTAGCTACAGCCAGAGCACTCATAGATGTGGAGCGAGGGGAGCTAATTTTGAGGATCCATGATGAACAGCTCGCCTTCACTGTTTTCAAACACTCATAAGAAACAGATCAAGAGAACAAGGAACCAAGGAAGGATCACAGTGAGATACTGAAGGAAGAGATGAGTACTGAAGAACAACAAGCTCATCCGGAGATTCCCTTGGTTGATGGACAAGGAAACAAGCAGCTGTCACAGCTCAAGGAAAAGCTGAAGGAACCTAAACCACCAGAGGCATGTGAAGACAACATCAAAATCCCTTTAGAAGAAGAGGCCACAAAGAGTAAGACAACATCACAAGGAACAAAGAAGAAGGTACCAAGGAGGTGGAGGAACAAAAAGATCCCTACAGAGGACTTCTCTCCAGGGATAAAGTGATCTCAGCTTACTTCCCAGATATCCCCCCTGATCTCCCCACTGTGCCATCTCAGCTACCTAAGGTCTTCGCTATTAACAGAGTTCTCTCCTTGGAACATGTAGAGATCATTGATACAACTACTGGATATAGGGCTACTGCCAGAGGAGAAGACTTAAAGCACTATCGACCTCCCTGATGAAGGCGAAACGTCAAGCTAGTGACTCTAAAGAAGTGCTTCATGGGAGGCAACTGTTTTATATGATTTTAAAAAATAGTTAATAAGTCAATTTTTATGAATTTCAACCCAAACTTGACTAACACTTGGTGAAATCCTTGTTATTCAGTATATAGTGAAGAACAAGTTTGGTGTTCAAAGCATGCCAAGAAAGCATGAATGCAACTCAGCGCATGCTAGTCTTGGAGCTTTGAACAAAGACTTTTTCATCACAGTGCTCCAAACTAAGTTTGGTGTCACCCAAGGTGCCACGAATATGCATATAAGGATACACAGTTAGTTAGTTAGTTGATGTTCATGAATAAACAATCTAATCATTTTTCTTTATTATTCTAGCCGTAAAGTTTAAATTTTTTTTATGATATTGATTTTTTTTATTCTATTTTTATAGGGAAAAGGAAAGAAGCATTGAAGAGGATTGATTGGATAATTAAATGAAGAAGGTTTGGACACCACAAAAGGAGGATACAACACACGTGCCCCAAAGGGGAATGCATTGGAAAATGTTGCCATGCAATATTGAAGAAAGGAGACCCTTGAAGACCGAACCAATAGCCCTCATAAAGATGAGGATCCTTGTGCTCATGATCTGCAAAACCCCATCCGTCCATCCAACAACCACCATATCAATCCATACCTTTCATCCCCTCATCATCTCCCTATATAAGTGAGTCCTAGTGCGTACTTACCCCTCACACTCAAATTCCCACTCTCCACACTTCACACTTCCGGCATCCAAAATTCCTTCATCACACCTCGTCCTAACCAACCAAATTCCTCATTTATCCGTACCTTCTAATCTCCTCACACAGCAACTCAAATTCATGGCATCATCAAGCTCCAAGAGGCAAAAGAGGAAGGAACCAATGGAGTGCATTCTTTTCGATGAAAAGAGATTCAAAACCGCGTTCCATGAACAAGAATTTGAGCGGATAAAGCTCAAAAAGATACTGCCCGAGTTAACCTTCCAAATCAATGAAGACGAGTGCCCACAGATCCGGGAGAAAATTGAACAAAGAGGGTGGCAAAGGCTCACGAATCCAGAGGGGAAGATCAATGCAAACCTCATCAAAGAGTTCTATGCAAATGTGGTTAGAGAAGACAAAGCCAAGGCCCCAACCTTCAAAAGCTATGTAAGAGGAAAGGATGTGGACTTCAGCCCAAATGCTATAACAAGAACTCTTCACCTGAAATCACCACATTTTGATGAGCTCAGTTATCATGCAAGGATAAATAAGAGCTCTGACAATGATGAGCTCACAGAAATCATGACTGATATCTGTGTTATAGCAGCTGACTGGGAGAGGTATGCAGATGGGAGACCCCGATTCATCAAGAGGGGAGACCTTAGTCCGGATGCCAAGGGATGGTTTGAACTCGTAAGGAGGTCTATCCTCCCAGCTGCAAATAATTCAGAGGTCAATATCAATCGAGCGACTATGGTACATTGCCTAGTACAGGGTGGAGAAATCAATGTGCATGAACTCATAGCTGAGGGGATTCAAGAGTCAGCTGCTTTTGTAGAACAAGAAGAAAGGAAAGTGAAACAGCAGAAGAAACACTAAAGAAGAAGATGGAAGATGGTGGTTTCTGGAAGAAGTTGATTGGAAAGAGCAAAGGGAGTGGGAGTACGAGCACTCAAGAGGGACACAAAGAGGATAAGCAAGGAGGAGAGCATGGGCAACCACATGAGTAAAAGGTGGTGGAGTTCCTTCTTTGGTCCATCTTTTTCTATGCTTTAAATAAGGAAGATCTTGTATGAGATAGAACATGCTTCCATGATAGTTTGAACCTTTTTCAATTCTGTCTTTTAAGCCTTTTGTTGAATAGGTATGATAAACCACTATTTTATGGTTTATATTGTGTTTAATTGTGTGGTTTTATCATGATCCTTACCCACTTATTCATTAAATTAGCATGCATTTAGATTTCCTTCCTGAATTTATTACATGTTTGAAAACTGTTTCCTAGAAACTTTAATTATTTATTTTTAATTCTCCTTTATTCCATTCGATGCTGTGATCTATGTGTTGAGTGTTTCAGACTTTACAAGGCATAAATGAGTTGGAGATTGGAAAGGAAGCTAGCAAAAATGGAAGGAACACAAGAATTTGAGGAGATAACCAGCGAGAAGTGACGCGGTCGCATGGCTCACGCGACCGCGCGAAGGAGCGCAAATCGCAGTGACGCGGCCGCGCAGATTGGAAAAGCTAAAGCGACGCGGTAGCATGGACGACACGAACGCGTGGCAAGGAAAAACACGAATGACGCGTCTGCATGGATGACGCGATCGCGTGACATGTGCGATCTGCATAATCTGGAGAATTCGTTTGGGGCGATTTTGGACCTTATTTCGACCCAATTTTCGGCCCGGAACAGCAGACTAGAGCCAGAGAATATGCAGAAACAAAAGGACAGCATTCATTCTATACAGTAGATAGTTTTAGATCTAGTTTTACTCCCTTAGGTTTTTCTCTCTATGTTTTGGAGAATTTTAATTTTCAATTGGTCTTAGCATTGGAACATTGAGAAGAGTTATTTTTCCTCATCAAGACCTCGGTATTCTAGTTCGTTCTCTTAACTTGGTTTTATTCTTCCATGTTCTTTGCTTTGTTCAATTTTGTCATTTGAATACTTTCATGATTATTTGATACAAGGATTATTTCTTCCATTTTAATTTATTTTTCCATTCCAATAATCATGTCTTCTTTTAATTCCCTTTCATGTGTTATGGATTTATTATTTACAATGAGTGAGTAGTTCCCTCACTTGATGTACTTAACTCAACTTCTTGGAACATCTGATTAATAAAATAGCACACTTTCTGCAACTCGTTGGGAGACGATCTGGGACTTAAAACTCCCAGTAATTTTTAATTTAAACTCTCTGTGACATATTTCTAAATTGATAGGCAGATTTTCGGTGAGTTAAGAACTATACTTGCAACATAACCATTTTAATAATTTTTAATTCACCAACTTCCGTACCTCATCAATTTTTGGCGCCGTTGCCGGGGAGTTACAATAGAGTGCTAAAGTTATTAATTAGAATTTATTTAATTGCATTTTATTTTATTTTGCTACTATGAGCTTCATGTTTCTTCCATCAAATGACGCGTTCAATTCCTGATCCGCGCTTGCTAATATTCGATCCTGAAATTGAAAGGACTATTTCACGAATAAGGCAAGAACAGCGTTGGTTAGTCCGCTCTGAGGGCGGATCTGAAAGTGAACTTGAGGAAGAAACCAGCCCCCGTTCTACTGATTCAGTTGTTTTACGTGCAGAAGACATGGCAGCTAGGAGAGTTACCATCCAGGAGGAAGGAGCCCCTGATTTTACAATGCAACCGTTTCAAGCGCATCATCCAGCGGTAGCTACAGATTTTGAAATAAAAACCGTACTGCTAAATTTGATGCCTAAGTTTCATGGCCTACCTGTTCAAGAGCCTATCAAGCACTTGAGAGATTTCCACGCAGCCTGTTCTACTATCAGGCGTGATGGCACTGATGAAACTTCAATTTTGCTGAAAGCTTTCCCGTTTTCTCTTGAGAGAAAAGCAAGGGAGTGGTACTACACTCAACCTCTAGCAAATGTATCCAATTGGGATACACTCAGAAAGGAGTTTCTGGAGAAATTCTTTCCATCTGAAGTCACTGATAAACTGAGGAAGGATAT
This sequence comes from Arachis ipaensis, assembly GCF_000816755.2. Lineage (NCBI taxonomy): Eukaryota > Viridiplantae > Streptophyta > Magnoliopsida > Fabales > Fabaceae > Arachis > Arachis ipaensis. Next base: position 98,383,500 of record NC_029788.2, read on the forward strand.
TTCCACAATTATTCAGGATGACAACGAGACTCTCTTTGAATACTGGAAGCACTTCAATAATCTTCTGGAAGCATGCCCCCACCACATGATTGACAAGATAGTGCTACTTAGCTATATCACACAGGGCATGAGGCCTCATGATAAGACCACATTGGAAAGTGCTAGCAATGGGTCTATGAAGAAGTACAAGACCACTGATGAGGCTTGGCAATTGATCAGTGATTTAGCTGAATCTACTAGGAACCACAGACAGAAGCAAGGCCGTTCAAAAGCCGTTGCAGAAGTATCCTCTAACAGAGAGACTGCTGCTCTAACTCAAAGTATATGTGAGATGACCAACTTGCTGAAGCAGATGCAATTGAATCAACAACAAGCTCAGCAAGCTCAACCTCCTCCGCCACAGCAAAACCAACAACTAGTCCCACAAAAAATTTGCGGAATATGTGTTGATTACAGCCATTACACTGATGAATGCCCGCAGCTCTAACAAGAAGACAACATGGTGGCATCCACTTATAACTTCTATGACCGCCCCAACCAAGGGTACAATCAAGGTGGAAACAATAACCATGGATGGCAGGACAATTCTAACCAGAATTGGAGGGACAACAATAACAGAGGAGGCCGAGATAATCAGGAAAATCAGAGGTGGAATAATAACAACAACAGGCAGCAGAATCAACCTTACAGAGCACCTCACCTGAGGCAAAACCAAAGACCACAGAACAATCAACAGCAGACCTCTCAATTTACTCATTCTTCTTTATCTCCTAATGAAGAGCTACTACAATCTTTCGAGCGAAGACAACAGACCATGGAAAGTAACATCATGAATAGTATTAATGCCAGTCTGAATGGACTCACCTCTACTCTGCAAGCTCTTGTGTCACAGCTTGGATCAACACAAAATTCCAGTAACCAACCTTCAAGCTCCACTGGAATCCCCTCTCAACCATTACCCAATCCAAAGGGAGGCATTAATGCCATCACCCTAAGGTTTGGAACCACACTGCAGGAGAGGAATCTGGAGGAACCAAGCTCACCAGAATACGCCTCAGCTGAAGAGGTGGTAGAAATAGAAGATGTTGAAGAGGAAGAGGATATACAGGACATAGCTGAAGAAGAAATAGCTCAACCACAAGAGGAAGCACCAAAAGGCACAAACACCACAGAAAACACTACTCCTATCCCCTTTCCACAACTTGCAAGTAAGCCCAGAAAGTAGCCAGAACCTGATCCCAAAATGGTAGAAATATTCAAAAAGGTTGAGGTAACTGTTCCTCTTTTTGATGTTATTCAGCAGGTACCTAAATATGCAAAGTTTCTAAAAGATTTGTGTATACATAAAGAAAAAATTAATGAATTAGAAACTATTCCTTTAGGTAGTTCTATATCTGCTTTAATGGGAGGATTACCTGAAAAATGTAGTGATCCAGGTCCTTGTATAGTTAGCTGCACTATTGGTGGTGTAGTAATTTATGATTGCATGTGTGATTTAGGAGCATGTGTTAGTATAATGCCTTTGTCTATATATGATGTCTTGAGACTCCCTCCCTTAAAAAGGTCGGCAGCTCGTTTTGTGTTAGCAGATAAAAGCATTATTACAGTGGCTGGAGTTGCTGAAGATGTTTTGGTGAACATTAAAGGGCTTACATTTCCCACTGATTTTTATATCTTGGAGATGCCCCATAATGATTCAGATAAGCCATCATCAATCCTACTTGGAAGACCATTCCTGAAGACATCAAAATTCAAATTGGATGCTTTTTCAGGAACATACTCCTTTGAAATAGATGGCCGCATAGTAATCTTCAATCTGAATGGAGTCATTGACAACCCCCCAGAAGATCATTCTATCTTCCAGTGTGATGTCATAGATGAAAGTATAGCTGAAGTTCACAAGGAAGAGTTTGAAGAGAGGCACACTGGACAAGGCCCAAGTGTGGGGACCCTCTTAACTAACAATGAGGGCACTTCATCATTTTCACAAGCTCCAGATAATCTAGAGCCTGCCCATGGTCAGAAGTTAGAATTGAAACCCCTCCCTCCACATCTCAAATATGCTTATCTTGGAGATGAGTAGAGGTTTCCAGTTATCATTGCAAGGGAACTGACTTCTCAACAAGAAGAGCAATTACTTAATGTGCTGAGGAAGCATAAGAAGGCAATTGGGTGGAGCTTGGCAGACATAGTAGGCATTAACCCTTAAGTATGTGAGCACAGAATATTTTTAGAAGAGGGAGCAAGACCTGTCCGTCAACCCCAAAGAAGATTGAATCCCACCATCTTGGAAGTTGTCAAAAAGGAAGTGACCAGACTATTGGAAGCAGGTATCATATATCCCATTTCAGACAGTGAATGGGTGAGCCCAGTACAAGTGGTGCCCAAGAAGTTTGGAGTCACTACGGTGAAGAATGAACATGGAGAGCTTATAGCAACTAGAGTTCAGAATGCTTGGAGAGTTTGCATTGATTACAGGCATCTCAACCAAGCTACCCGTAAGGATCACTATCCACTTCCATTCATTGATCAAATGCTGGATCGCCTGTCAGGTAAATCACATTATTGCTTTTTAGATGGTTACACAGGTTATTTCCAGATTCATATAGCTCCTGAGGATCAGGAAAAGACTACTTTTACATGCCCTTTTGGGACTTATGCTTACAAGAGAATGCCCTTTGGCTTGTGCAATGCACCAGCTACCTTCCAAAGGTGCATGATGAGTCTTTTCTCTGACCTTATTGAGGACTGTATGAAAGTTTTTATGGACGATTTTAGCGTTTATGGTGATTCTTTTAGCCTTTGCTTAGATGGATTATCTAGAGTATTAGATAGATGTGTTAATGCAAACCTTGTATTAAATTTTGAAAAATGTCACTTTATGGTAAAACAAGGGATTGTATTAGGAAATGTGGTATCTAATGATGGCATTTCTGTAGACCCAGCAAAGGTGAATGTTATTTCTAGTTTACCTTACCCCTCTTCTGTGAGGGAAGTTCGTTCGTTTCTTGGCCATGCAGGTTTTTACAGGAGATTTATTAAGGACTTCAGTAAGGTCACACTTCCCTTATCCAGATTACTGCAGAAGGATATTGAGTTCGAGTTCAATGAGGATTGCAAACAAGCGTTTGATAAGCTGAAGACTGCTCTGACTCAAGCTCCAATTGTGAGAGGACTAGACTGGAGCCAGCCATTTGAAATCATGTGCGATGCTTCCAACCATGCAGTAGGAGCAGCGCTGGCTCAGCGTGAAGGTAAGGATCCTTTCGTTATTGCTTATGCGTCTAAGACTTTAGACACTGCCCAGTCCAACTATACTACTACTGAGATCTTTGTTTTTCCTATTCAATAACTCTTCTCTTTATTAGTACTTTCGTGCATTTGCATTTACATGTCTTTATTTTTCTTTTTAAAAAAATTTTTTTTCGTTACGCGACGCGATCGCATCCGCGACGTGTCCGCGTCGCAAGGGGAGTGAAGAAAAAAAATAAATGAACAGAGAGTCACGCTGGAGCGTGGCTGGAGGTGTGCCAATGGCACAAATCGACCCACACAACCGCGTTGCCGACGCGTCCGCGTCGCTTGGGAACCATGGCCTCCCACACGACCGCGTACCCCACGCGGCCGCGTGCCCTGCGTTTTCGACGTAAAAGGGTGCACACTGAAATATTGTGCGAGAGTGGTGCTGGATTGGTGCTGGAAGCACAATCCTTCTCACGCGACTGCGTTGCTGACGCGGCCGCGTCATCCATTTTCTGACGCCCACTCACGCGATCGCGTGACCCACACGATCGCGTCACCCCAATTTTGGCAATTAAATTATTTTGAACAGAGAGTTGTGCTGGAGCGAGGCTGCACTCGCGCCAGAAGCATAACATGGGTCACGCGACCGCATGACCGACGCGACCGCGTCACCTTACTTGAAGCACATTCACGCGAACGCATGCCCCACACGGCCGCGTCGCATGCGCCGCACAGCTCAACCAAAAATTGCCACATATCTTATCTTTCTCTCCTCCGAATCCTAATTTCTCTTTCCCCTATTTCTTACTTCCCCCTTCTATCTCACCTTTCACTCTCTATCTCTCTCACCTCCATTAACAAGGTTTTATTTTCTTCTCCCCTCTCTCTTTTTCTATCATTCTTATTATTTTATATGTATTTTCTTCTCTCTTCTTTTTCTTTTCATTATTCATATTTTCTTTCTTTTTCTTTTCCCTTTTACATGGTGTTAGAAATTTTTTGAGTCATTATCCCTCATTATATGCTTGTGAATTGTTGCAAATTGTTTGACAATTATTTTTATTCTATTTAAGGGATTGCTTGCATGTTCACCTTCATATTTTCTATACCTTATTCATCATGCATGCTATGTGTTTGTGAAAAGGCTCAAATGGCATTATGCACTTCTCTATGTTGTTATACTATTCAATGCTTGCTTTTCACAACTATCCTTTACTATTGTATTAATTGAATTTAATTGTCAATACAAATGTGATGGTTTGTTACAAAGTATTGCTTGGTCTATGCTACTCATGCCCTTTGCCGGCATGCCAATAAACACCTTGCAGTCACTTGTCTTTCTATGCACTAGCTATTTTCCATTGTTGGCTTTTCACATGTACTCAAGAGCATGTGTTAATGTCATCTACATACTAATGTGCTTCCATCACCACTCTTCCGTTCTCTTCCTTGCTAGATATCTCTTTGAATTTAATTTACTTTCTCCTCCCTTCTTTCAGGATGGCCACCAAGAAAGGAAAGGAGAAAGCAACTTCCAAACCACCAGCAAGAAGAGGCACTAAAAGAGCATTAGTGGCAGAGCCCTCTTCAACCGCAGTCAAGCCCTCAACAAAAAGAGTTAAGAGGATAATAAAGGTTGATGAAAAGGAAAAAGCCTTTCCAGCAAAGGACACTGCGCGATTTCCCAATCGCTACTTTGAGCAGATGTTCCCTATCCTGGTAGAAAGGAACTATAACAATGAATACCTTCTTATCCTCCCATCCAATATTGCTACCTTTGTTGAGCCGCAAATTGAACGAAGACATTGGGGTTTCCTACGGAGACAGCCAAGGCAGGTCAATCTTTCTTGGGTAGTTGAGTTCTACTCCAACTTCTACATGCCGACCCTGCAGTCTGTTTATGTCCGGCAGAAGCAAGTCCCCATCACAGAAGAGGCCATTCAGCAAGCTCTGAATCTTCCCCCTATTCCAGAAGGAATGGGCGCCTTCCAAGAAGCCGCACTTAAGCGCCAGAGGTACCAATTTAACTGGGACTCCGTTCTTGGAGTTATCGCATTACCTGGCAGCCGTTGGATCTACGGATACCACCGTACCCGCCCTAAGAGAATCTTGGCTTCAGCACTCACCTTGGAGGCTCACGTATGGGCACATATCATGTCCCATTACGTCTTTCCGAGCACCCACGAGTCCGCCTTCACTGCGGACATGGCTGTTCTACTATGGTGCATCCTTATAGACCAACCTCTGAATCTCTCAAGACATATCCGGAATGCTATGGGACACGTACAAATTGCGGGTAATTTACCTTTTCTCGCCTTGGTCTCAGATCTTGTCTCAGCCGCCGGAGTCTTCCACGGGATGATCAGTATGTCCCTAACGGAAAATACCTCAGACTTCCAGCAGCCACTACAAATCTTCCTACTGCTCCAGTTGAAGACAATCCTTCTTCAATACCACAAGCACCTACAACTGATGCATTGCTCCAGCAGATAATCGAACGGTTGGATCGGCAAGAACAGAAAGCAAAGATGAGAGAGCGCCGTAACGAGTGCCGATTCAAATACCTCAAGGAGCTACTCAAGGGACACTTCAAGCACTCGGATACCCCGGACTCCACTTCTTTTACCAGCACAGGGAGCCATGACGGTCCCGATTATGGAGATACTGCTACCAGCCCACCCCTGTTCTTGACAGACGGCACCGAGAGCGGTGCAAAGCCTTAAGTGTAGGGAGGTCGGTCAGTACCTGACTTCCAGATGTAATTTCTCTTCTCTAGCACCAATAATTAGGATATTTTAGTTAGATCTTCTTTCCTTTATAGAATAGAATAAATTGCATAGGTTAGGATAGTTGTATGCATGTTCTACTTGATTGAAAAGACAATAAGTTTCTTTTAAAACTCTATCTTTGGAACAAAATTTCACTAATTTTTCAAAATTTTTATGATAAATTTGCTTGAGTTGTATTTGGAACATAATATTTGAGCTAAAGAACACACAACCTGTGAAAGATTTGAGCCTTTATGTATGGTTACATTATTTAACCATAATTACTTCATTCCTGTGTGTTTACTTCTCTATGATTGTGATCTATATTTTGTTTTATCTTATATGTCCAATATTTATTATATTTATATGCTCGCACATGATTGAGGCCATTATTTGTTTAAACTCACTTATCCAAATTAAGCCTACCCTTTTCAATTACCTTTGTTAACCACTTTGAGCCTTCAAATCCCATTTGTTCGATATTTTACCACATTACTAACCTTAAGCCGAAAAACAATTGTATATCCCAAATTGAATCTTTGGTTAACTTAAGATAGAATTGTGTGTGCTATTTAAGTATGGGAAATTGTGGGAATAAAAGTTGTTAAGGGAATGTGTCATGAAAATTTAAGGGGAATTTGGATACCTACTCATGTGAAAATATAAGAATGAAAAATCTATGTGCATTGATAAGCTATATCTATTTTAATGTCAAAAAAAAAATAATAAATAAATGAATAAGGGGACAAAATTACCCCAATATTGAATTCAGAATTCAAAGATCAATGCACATATGATAGAATCAAAATATAAAGTTGATACATGAGTATGGATTGAAAAAGAAAATTCTGGGTAGCTAGGTATGAACTTTAAGATTACATTAAAAGTATACAAGTTAGGTTGGAGCTTGGGTTAATTAAAGATTCAATTTATTAGCTCACTTGACCAAATGTATACCCCTACCTGTACCTTAGCCCCATTACAACCTTGAAAAGAACTCATGATGTTTGCATTGGTATATTAACTGTTGTTGATTGGTTAGGAGAAGAACAAAAGTTAGAAAGCATGATTAGAGAAGGATAGAGTGATTACCCTATACACTAGAGATTAGAGCATACATACATTATCAGTGAGGGTTCAATGCTTGAATTTTCATGTTCCCTACTTTCATGAGATATCTTCTTGCACTTTTATCTGTTTTATTGTATAATGATAAAATTAGTGGAATTTGATTTGTAATTATTTTGAAGAGCTTATCGTGATCTGTGTGTTGAGTGTTTCAGACTTTATAGGGCATAAATGAGTTGGAGATTGGAAAGGAAGCGAGCAAAAATGGAAGGAACACAAGAATTTGAGGAGATAACCAGCAAGAAGTGACGCGGTTGCATGGCTCACGCGACTGCGCGAAGGAGCACAAATCACAGTGACGCGGCCGCATGGCACATGCGGCCGCGCGGATTGGAAAAGCTAAAGCGACGCGGTAGCATAGATGACGCGAACGCGTGGCAAGGAAAAACACGAATGACGCGTCCGCATGGATGACGCGATCTGCATAATCTACAGAATTCGTTGGGGGCGATTTTGGACCTTTTTTGACCCAGTTTTCGGCCCGGAACAGCAGACTAGAGCTAGAGAATATGCAGAAACAAAAGGACAGCATTCATTCTATACAGTAGACAGTTTTAGATCTAGTTTTACTCCCTTAGGTTTTTCTCTCTATGTTTTGGAGAATTTTAATTTTCAATTGGTCTTAGCATTGGAACATTGAGAAGAGTTATTTTTCCTCATCAAGACCTCGGTATTCTAGTTCGTTCTCTTAACTTGGTTTTATTCTTCCATGTTCTTTGCTTTGTTCAATTTTGTCATTTGAATACTTTCATGATTATTTGATACAAGGATTATTTCTTCCATTTTAATTTATTTTTCCATTCCAATAATCATGTCTTCTTTTAATTCCCTTTCATGTGTTATGGATTTATTATTTACAATGAGTGAGTAGTTCCCTCACTTGACGGGGAGTTGATTGAAAGGAACTCTTGAGTTGGAAGGATTGAAAGAAAAATTGTAATTGGGTTAACTATTGGATTGTTATCTAATCACTAACACCAATCCCTTTGAACTAAGTGGGTTACAACTTGTGAACAGATCTAGCATTCCAACTTGTTTGACTTTCCTTTACCTAGTAAAGGATAACCAAACAGAACAACCATTAATTATAAATTAATCTTAAAATCATTCCATCAACAGTAGAAATTCCAACTAATCAACTTCCAGTCAAGGCTTTTATTCATATTAATTAAATTTCCTCAATTTAATTTCCAATTTAGTTAACTCAACTTCTTGGAACATCTGATTAATAAAATAACACACTTTCTGCAACTCATTGGGAGACGACCTGGGACTTAAAACTCCCAGTAATTTTTAATTTAAACTCTCTGTGACATATTTCTAAATTGATAGGTAGATTTTCGGTGAGTTAAGAACTATACTTGCAACGTAACCATTTAATAATTTTTAATTCACCAACTTCCGTACCTCATCAAGGTCTATGCTTGCTAGTCTTTATGTCACTGCATCCTTACTTTGCTTACTTGTATGCTTGTCCTTTTGAATCAAATGAAAAGAGAATGAGTGTTTTATAAAAGACCAGAGTGGAGTTCATACTATGGAGCAAGTTCCTGAGTTTGTGGTGTGGTTATAAGTTAGCTAAGTTGGTTCAACCACAAGGTGGGAAGACAACTATCTGTCATGAATACTATGCTTTGAACATACCCATGAGACTAGCTAAATAATAAGATCCTAATAAGAAAAAAGGGAAAGAACAATCAAAGTTAAAGAATAAAAGAAAAAAAAATAGCAAGAAAAGAGGCCAGGCACCAAGGGTTTGAGCTTTGAGGGATGTGTCTGTGGTGTTCCTGTACCAAGGATCTGCTTGGATTACTAAGCTCTCGGGGGTGCTTTATCACTTGGTAACTTGGGTTAACTAACCCGGGATTATCAGCTGAAAGTCCACTATCAAGAGCAATCTTTGCTACCGAACATTTAGTAACCCAAAGAGGTGCTGGACACCAAGACCTCAAGGAAAGAAAATAAATAAACCATGTGCCTGTGGTGTGTATGTATGGGGGAGAGACTTGAGGAAGTAAGTCCTTAGGGGTGCTTCAACACCTAGCACCTTGAACCAACTGGTTCGGGAGTGTTGGTTGAAAGCTTATTTTAAAGAGTTACCCCCTTACAGAGCACTTAGCCTAAGAACATAAATAAGCCTGAAATGACAACAAAAGGATTAATGAATAAAAGTCTCATGGGATGCAATCACAGTGAGTATTCTAGGACATGATAAAGGTCTGAAAGCCAGTGAAGGAATGAACCTAAGTTGCTATGCATGAAACCACCATAAAACCAGAAACATGACTTCCACAAGAATGACT
>NC_029788.2:98392975-98436137 GCF_000816755.2 Arachis ipaensis
GTGATTGTCACTAACGTTCTCGAACCCACACTTTCACTTAACGTTAACACCACTAACGTCCTGAGCTAAAAGTCCCTGCCTACTTCACAGTTTCTCTCTGCAAGCAAAGCTAAGCCCAATGATGAAGATAACTGCTTCAAACTCAAGATCCAAAAGCCCATACCCAAGACTTGAAGAACCAACTAGAAGATCAGAAGAGTAGTATATATAAGAGTAACTTTGAATTAGTTTAGAGAGCTGGAAACTTTAGGGAGCCTTTGGCCTAGAATTACTCTCTGTATTTTACTTTCTCTGCACTTCTAGTTTACTTTCAGCATGTATTCTCCATCTTTGTTTTCATTTTCCAGAGCTATGAATAACTAAACCCCTTTCATTGGGTTAGGGAGCTCTGTTGTAATTCAATGGATCAATTGTAGTTTTCATTCTTCTTCTTCTTTCTTTTCTCTTGATCTCTATTAAAGATCAAGAAGAACACCAAGGAAAAATTTTTTTGAAAAATTTTTAATATCTAAATAAAAACCAATAACCTCTTAATTTATGAAAAAGTAAAAATAAAAAACAAAAATAAAAACAAATAAACAAGCAAAAAGTAAATATTTACAATAACCAATAATAAGACACACGTTTGCAATTCCCCGACAATGGCACCATTTTGAAAAGAACTGAAGATTGATGGTTTAGAAGTTATAGTAAATTCTTGTTGCGAGTATAGTTACTAAACCAAGCAATCAACCTGTCTTACAAATGTTTTGGTTGTCACAAGTAACAAACCCCTAAATAAATTGATAACCGAAGTATTTAAATATCGGGTCGTCTTCTCAAGGAATTGCAGGGAGGTATGTTCTTATTATTGGTTATGAGTTTTGTAAATTGGGGTTTTGAAAGTAAGGAACCGGTATGTTAAATGATAAGAAGAATAAAATAAATAAATAACTATAAAATAAACTCTTGGCAAGGTATGAGAACTTTGGAAGTCCTATCCTAGTTATCCTTATCGATTGTGATGAGAATTGGATTTTTCCCCCACCTTGTTAACCTCTAACTATGAAGGTAAGTTAAATGGATGAATTAATTTTGATTCCTCAGGTCCTAGTCTTTCCTTGGGAAAGACTAGAGTTATTTAAACTCGAATTAATTCTTGAAGAATTCCAATTTTCAATCAACAAGGAGTTTGATAACTCAAGTGTCTCCAATTTATCAATTCATCAATTAAAACCAAGAATATAAAAATCTAAATAAAAATATGAAATATCTCAATTGCATTAATAATAGAAAATCCTAACATGAAAGGTTCATAAGCTAATTTGGCAACATAAGTAATTAAAGGAAAGCATTAAAGTATCTTGAAAGTAAAAGAGAAATAGAAAGTAAAAGGAATATTGAACCTGAGAGGAAGTTGAAAATCCTAAATCCTTTAAGAGGAATTCTAATCCTAAATCCTAAGAGAGAGGAGAGAACCTCTCTCTCTAAAACTACATCTAAATTATAAAATTATGAATTGCTAGCTTGTTATTATGAATGAATGGATTCCCCCACTTTATAGCCTATAATCTGTGTTTTCTAGGCTAAAAACTGGGTCAAAAACAGACCAGAAATTGCCCTTTGCGATTTCTGTTACGTTCAGGTCGCGGGAAAATGACGCGGAGGCGTCGTCCATGCGTCCGCGCGGATTGAAGTTTGCAGATGCGACGCGGGCGCGTCATTCACGCGTTTGCATCGTCCAACTTCGGGGAATCTATGACAAATTATATATCAAATTGAAGCTCCAGATGTTAGCTTTCCAACGCAACTGAAACCGTGTCATTTGGACCTCTGTAGCTAAAGTTATAGCCGTTTGAGTGCGAAGAGGTCAGGCTGGATAGCTTAGCAATTTCTCCAACTTCTTGTATTCCTTCCACTTTTGCATGCTTCCTTTCCATCCTCTGAGCCATTCCTGTCCTGTAATCTCTGAAATCACTTAACACACATATCAAGGCATCTAATGGTAATAAGAGAGGATTAAACATAGGGAACTTAAGGCCAAAGAAGCATGTTTTCAATCAAAGCACATAATTAGGAAGGCAAATGTAAAACCATGCAAATAGTATGAATAAGTGGGTAAAGAGTTGATAAAAACCACTCAATTGAGCACAAGATAAACCATAAAATAATGGTTTATCAATCATTCATTGTTCTGCTGTGCTCTCCTCTATTTTTGGCTTCTTCTAAGAAAACAATGGTTAGCTTTTCTTTATGGTGTGCAATGTTTCTTTGTATTTTGAAAATCCTTATTTGAATGTGGAGTTTGTGGTGAGTTTTTGCTTGTTGGTAGTTTTGTAGAAGCTAGTTCTATTTTGATTCTTTGTTGGTTGGCTTATTATTTTTTCTTTTTGCTGTTATAAAACTGCCATCGTCTTCTTCGTGTATGAAGATGCCCCTAAATGATATTTGTTGTGACTGTTTCCAACACACTATCATTTTCCCAAAGATACTTTCCCGTGTTTGTCAATTGTTTTGATCTGTGAAGAAAGGGGGTTTTCTTTGTTTACAATTGGTAATGACAACTTCTTTTTTCATAATGTAGTTATATTTTTCTATATGTCTCATACAATTCCTCCGAAAATGTCTTCCAAGATTCCTGAGGATTTGTTGAAATGGGTAGATTCTTTAGTTCTTTGTTTAGTTCCTGTAGTAGATAATGTCTTTGTAGAGGAACTCTGTAAGCACCATAAGATTTGTAGCTCTAGGGAGGATGAGGTAAAATATGAAATAATAGCCCTTGACCCTGAAGACCGAGTTTGTTTTAGACGAGCTGTCGAATCGGAACTACATTTTCTTTTTATGGATGACTGGCTTTTTACACGACTTGGGGTTACTTTCCCTTTTTTCGACTTTGAGATAGAAGTCTTCTCGTATTAAAAAGTGGCTCCTTCCCAACTCCATCCAAATTCCTGAGGATTTCTCAAAATTTATCAACTCATTAGTCGTGAGCTCGGCCTTCCGATTTCTTTGAAGACCTTTTTCTTTCTTTTCCACCTTATTAAGCCTTTCAGTGCTTCAAATAAACAACAACGGGTTTCCTTTCAGGCTATCCAAGGTCGGAAGGTCTTCTCTATTTTTGATGAATCATTTCACGATTTTAACAATTTTTTTAAAGTTCGTGCTACCAAGGATCACCACCCCCTTCTTTTTAAATGAGAATGATGAGCCTCACTTCCAGTAATATTGGGTAGAGGCTGCCCCTATTGAGAAATATAATTTGGTTGACTTGGACGAAGTCGAGGAGGCTGTAGTCGAGTTCTTCCGAGAGGCTTGGGGACGGGCTCCAAACCTTGACACTAAGAAGTTCCTTCTCGGAACACCGAGTTATGTCCGTACCGAACTAGGTACTTTTTACTACTATTTATAAACAATTGCTTGCTTCCCTGACTTGTTTGTTGATATTTCTTACTCCTTGTGTAGAAAAAATGAAAAGCGGATCCAAAGCTTACCAGAAAGTTTAGGAGGCCAAAAGGAACGCCCGAGCTCGAGCTGCTCAGTTGCAAGAAAGCGGGAAGCCAGATACTCCCTCTCTGACCAAGTTTGATTTGGGAACCTCTTCACAAGTTAAGTCGCTTAAACCCTTTTCCTGTAACAACCCCGATTTTCGAGTACGTGAGATCTTTTCTGAAAATACGGAATCCTCCGGAAGATCAGTAAGGGGAGAACCTCTGATATATCATCAAGTATCTCAATCCTCGTTGTCATTATGTCATCTTTAAGATAGAACCTTTTATGAGGCAAGCTCAATAACGCAGTCACGAAGAACCTAGTTTTTGAACCGTATCGGTTAGGAGTTTTGATTCGGTTTTTCGTAAATAGTCTCAGTTTGACAAACCAGACCCGATTTATGAGAGAAGAGAGATAATAGGATGATATTATCATTATATTAGTATTAGAAGCTTCTTGAATGATATTATAAGGTTACCTGATCAGTTTTAGTTAAAAACAGAAAACCGGTTTAACCGGGTTCACAATTTATTGGTGCAGCTTAGCACCAGCACTCTCTGATGACTTTAGCAATGCTAAGGCCTCATTATTCATATTTTATTCTCATAATAAATATGTTACTAGTGTCATTTATGCTAGTAGCTCAGAAAATAATTTTTAGAGATGTTTTCGCAAGTGTTCCGATACACCTAGTTTTAGTAGTTATACACCTGAGATATTTTAATATTATTTTAATCCACCTCCAAACCAACCAATCACAACTCACCGTACACCCCCAAAACCCCCAAGGCTGGCTCATTTCCACTTTGTGGCAGGAGTTGCTTCTTTTTTGCTTTTTCTTGTGCTCAACCTCAAATTGGAGGTTGGGAGAAGGCATTAGTCGTCTAAGAAACTCTTGATCCTTAAAAGAGAAAGAGGGCATTCTCCGCATCAACAATTTGACTTCCTTGCCCTAAAGCTCGCTGGCTTTCCAAAACAGCCTAACAGGATTGGTGAAACTGGATTGGTTGGATGCTTCTTGACGGCTCTCTAGTAAGCTCCAGCTATGGATAGTTCGAGGAAGGTGATTCCCTATCGATCGATACCATTAAAGGAAAAAATTGTGAATAACTAATACGAACAGCGGCAGAATAGGAGCCGAAAGCCAGAGCTGACTTTCACGAATCAAGCCCGGTAAGGTTACCTGCGTTCTTCACGGCTAACTGATGTTAACCTAGGGGCTCTTTCACGTTCGCACTTTCAGGAAAGAATCCCTGCCAGCGCTCTTTGCTTAACCTAACCGGCTAGAAGGTTCCTTTACTGATAGCCGACCAGAGATCTAAGGTTAGTTAGTTCTCTTTTCTCTTGCTAAAAATTGGTTGCATATATGATTGATTCTTGGTGAAAATTTGGTGAAATTTGGATGAAATTTGATGAAATTCAAGCTTTAAAGTTCATGTTCTTGGGCAGCTGGAAAAATGAAACCCTAAGCTTAAATTGAGGTTCAATTTGTATTAAAATCATGTAGAAAAGATGGAGTTTTAGTGGCTGCTAATTTATTATGAATTATAGTAAAAATCGGTTGCAGAAAAGACTGAAAAACGGGTAAAAACAGAGAAGGAATCTGAAGAATTTATGAAGAACATGAAGAACACTTTGAGTGTGATGAAGAACAATGAAGAACAGGCCTTAGATCTTGAAAAGGTCAAGGAAGTAAAATTTTTGGTGTTTAAGGGGTTGTTTGGTAATTTCTGAAAGTTAGGGTGGTAAAAGTAGAAATATTAAAAGTTACGGGTGGTAAAAAGTGAATTTTAAAGGTTAAAGGTTAAAGTAAAGTTAATTTTCAAAAATTTAATGATAAAATAATAAAAAATAATAAAATATTAAATAACAATATTTAATTAAAAATAATAATTTAATAAAAATAATTAAATAATGCGAAAAAGGCAGTTTTCTGTAAAAGCTTTAGAAAGACAACTTTAAGCGCAGAATCTCATAATTACCTTCATAAAACATTTAGGGAGTGGTAAGAATATATTAGTGAGGCAAAGATAAAAGAAAGATAAAAGCTAAAAAAAAAAGATAAAAACCAAAGAAAAGTCTGTAAAATTTTAATGACAGAAACAGACAGAGATTAGTGAATGAACTAGGGCAACATAGTTAGTCCTTGAGTTGCGATTAGGGTTAGGTATTATATGAAAAGTTAAACTGTTTTAGTATAGACTTAATGAACCTATACTTGGGACAGACTAACTATTCATATGGAAATTTACATAAGCTTTAAATACATACGTTAAACAGAGAAATCAGAGCAGAGTAGAGAAACACAGAGAACAGAGTAACCAGAGCAGAATAAAGGGATAAAGAGAAAAGAGTAATCAGAGCAAAGTAAAAAGACAAAGAGAAAAGAGTAATGTGATAAAGAGAAATGGTTTGAATTAAGATGTTGTAAATGTAAAAGCTGTAGAGTTTGTATAGCATGATTGAATAGAGGAAGAAAGAAGTACTGCATAAGAATGTGAAAGTGATGATGAATAATGAGAATATTAATGAATGATGATAATGAGAATGATTATGTAAGAATCTGCTGCAGAGAGGCAGTCAGATAGATGGTGGTACGACCACTGAGAACGCTTTCCTGGAAAACATTGCTATAATGCTTTGCTGTAAGACAGAGGTTGCTTACAGTGAGTGTGTTATTGCTCATGTAAGACAGAGGTTGCTTACAGTGAGTATGTTGTTGCTCCTGTAAGACAGAGGTTGCTTATAATGAGTCTGTTGGGTGTATATCGGCTAATAAGTGCCGCCCTGCAAGACAAAGGTTGCTTGCAGTGGATACCCTGCATGACAAAGGTTGCTTGCAGTGGATATTGCCAACAGGAAAGCCTTATCCAGACAGAGGTTGCTGGGTAACGTCGGGAGCGGGTATGTAACCGACAGATGAGCTCATTACCTGCACTAGGGCTAGACATGCATCATACTTGGCTGTGCATTTTCCTCTGTTATGATTGTTGTATGAATGTATGCTTTCCTTGTTTGTATTCTATTCTCTGTGTCTGTGTTGTATTTTCTTGTATTTTTCTGTTTGTGTTCTGTTTTCTATTTTTTCTATTTTCTCTATTTATATGTATCTTCTATTTACTGCTTCTTGTATTCTGCTATTTGTCTGCTAAACAACACGGAATTAATGAACTTAACTAATAACCCCGACCCTACTAAGAACTCCCAAGTTCTTACCCCTTCTCTCTCCCTTCCCCCTTCAGATGGAAGCTTGGGTACCCTTCCGTAGTTCGCTGATGACCGTTCATAAAGAGGATTCCGCTCTAGGTAGCCTTCTGAGTCTAGGGTGAATCCCGTTCTCTGTTCATATGTATATACGGTGAGACCAGCCAACGTCTACACCCCGTTTGTACGCGAACTTTAATTTAAATCATATGTACGAGACTCTTGTTATGTGGCTACTTGATGAGGTACTGGAGTGATGTCATATGGCAATATCTGATCATGCAGAGGAGTAGAAGATGATGTTCCACCTTTCGATGACGTTCCACCTGACTTGAGTTTTGAAGACTTAGAACATACTTTCCCTCGCTTTAGTAGTTTAGAGGGACTAGGTGAGTATAGAGTCTAGGCTAGCCTGGGTGCCAGCTTAGGGACTTCTTGAACAGGTCAGGGCCTGGGATGTTGTATGTATATATATATATATATATATATATATATATAGCTATATCTAGGGGTGTTCTAACTAAAAGGCTATACTCTAATAAAGCTGGATCACGGAATGTTTCAACTGCTTGAGATGTATTTATGTGTGGTTGTTTATAACCGTTTTATCTATTATTATTTGTGAATTGCTTATGAATGATTCTATTTAATAATCTAAACGTTTTAAAAAAAAAGTACCTCGCAAATTAAGTACGTTTTTAACTATGACTCAGGCTCATATAATAAATAATAGATAATAATTAGGAAGACAAGTTGGTAGCGCTCAGTTTCTAGTATGATCATGACGTACCAGAAATTAGGTCGTTACAATTTGGTATCAGAGCAGTTTGTTCCCAGTAGAGCCTGGGGAGTGGACTGACTATCCTTCATTGCATACTCTATTGTGTGTCTCATGCTATTAGGGTATCTTTAAGATACATTTGGTATGAATGTCTATGAGCGCTCATTTTGGGAATGTTCGTACTTAACTTGAGATATTAAGACTGATCACCTTAATGTTGATTGTTTGGTGTGGATAAGACCTCAATGACTGTGAATAGGCATGGTTTAATCGAGATCCAAACGACGAATCGATGTGAGACCAGCTATCCTAATAGCTGTTATGATATACATGGCAATGACTATGTTAGATTTGGATGCTGTAAGGAACGGACCTAGCTCTTCATCAGGATGGCTTGAAGAAAGTAGATCACTTGAAGATGGATTCTGCACGTGGCTGAAATTTTGAGGGCAAAATTTTCTTTAAGGAGGGTAGAATGTAACAACCCCGATTTTCGAGTACGTGAGATCTTTTCTGAAAATACGGAATCCTCCGGAAGATCAGTAAGGGGAGAACCTCTGATATATCATCAAGTATCTCAATCCTCATTGTCATTATGTCATCTTTAAAATAGAACCTTTTATGAGGCAAGCTCAATAACGCAGTTACGAAGAACCTAGTTTTTGAACCGTATCGGTTAGGAATTTTGATTCGGTTTTTCGTAAATAGTCTCAGTTTGACAAACTGGACCCGATTTATGAGAGAAGAGAGATAATAGGATGATATTATCATTATATTAGTATTAGAAGCTTCTTGAATGATTTTATAAGGTTACCTGATCAGTTTTAGTTAAAAACAGAAAACCGGTTTAACCGGGTTCACAATTTATTGGTGCAGCTTAGCACCAGCACTCTCTGATGACTTTAGCAATGCTAAGGCCTCATTATTCATGTTTTATTCTCATAATAAATATGTTACTAGTGTCATTTATGCTAGTAACTCAGAAAATAATTTTTAGAGATGTTTTCGCAAGTGTTCCGATACACCTAGTTTTAGTAGTTATACACCTGAGATATTTTAATATTATTTTAATCCACCTCCAAGCCAACCAATCACAACTCACCCTACACCCCCAAAACCCTCAAGGCTGGATCATTTTCACTTTGTGGCCAAAAATAGGTAGAGAGAAAAAGAGAGAAAAGTTCTTAGTTCCAAATCTTCAAAGCTTGATTTCTGCTGAACTAAAACTCAAATCAAAATTCCAATCCGACCAAAATGATCCTCTCTTCTTTCTCTACATGATCATATGACTTATCAAGGCAGGAATCAAGGTGAGTTGGCTGCACCATCTCTCTTTTGATTCGGTTTCAAGGAAACATGGTTAAATATGTGTTTTCTTGATGTGATTTAGGAGGAAAAAGTGCTTAAAGACCACCTGAAAGTTTAATTGAATTAGGAGCAGCAAAACCAGATAGAGTGTCACGAAATTAATCTTGATTATTTGTGTTTGAGTTGTGTGAATGTTGTATAAATTGGATGTGCTAAAAATTGGTTGCATATATGATTGATTCTTGGTGAAAATTTGGTAAAATTTTGATGAAATTTGATGAAATTCAAGCTTTAAAGTTCATGTTCTTGGGCAGCTGGAAAAACAAAACCCTAAGCTTAAATTGAGGTTCAATTTGTGTTGAAATCATGTAGAAAAGATGGAGTTTTAGTGGCTGCTAATTTATTATGAATTATAGTAAAAATTGGTTGCTGAAAAGACTGAAAAACGGGTAAAAACAGAGAAGGAATCTGAAGAATTTATGAAGAACATGAAGAACACTTTGAGTCTGATGAAGAACAATGAAGAACAGGCCTTAGATATTGAAAAGGGCAAGGAAGTAAAATTTTTGGTGTTTAAGGGGTTGTTTGGTAATTTCTGAAAGTTAGGGTGGTAAAAGTAGAAATATTAAAAGTTACGGGTGGTAAAAAGTGAATTTTAAAGGTTAAAGGTTAAAGTAAAGTTAATTTTCGAAAATTTAATGATAAAATAATGCGAAAAAGGCAGTTTTCTGTAAAAGCTTTAGAAAGACAACTTTAAGCGCAGAATCTCATAATTACCTTCATAAAACATTTAGGGAGTGGTAAGAACATATTAGTGAGACAAAGATAAAAGAAAGATAAAAGCTAAAAAAAAGATAAAAACCAAAGAAAAATCTGTAAAATTTTAATGACAGAAACAGATAGAGATTAGTCAATGAACTAGGGCAACATAGTTAGTCCTTGAGTTGCCATTAGGATTAGGTATTATATGAAAAGTTAAACTATTTCAGTATAGACTTAATGAACCTATACTTGGGACAGACTAACTATTCATACCGAAATTTACATAAGCTTTAAATACATACGTTAAACAGAGAAATCAGAGCAGAGTAGAGAAACACAGAGAACAGAGTAACCAGAGTAGAATAACGGGATACAGAGAAAAGAGTAATCAGAACAAAGTAAAAAGACAAAGAAAAAAGAGTAATGTGATAAAGAGAAATGGTTTGAATTAAGATGTTGTAAATGTAAAAGCTGTAGAGTTTGTATAGCATGATTGAATAGAGGAAGAAAGAAGTACTGCATAAGAATGTGAAAGTGATGATGAATAATGAGAATGTTAATGAATGATGATAATGAGAATGATTATGTAAGAATCTGCTGCAGAGAGGCAGTCAGATAGATGGTGGTACGACCACTGAGAACGCTTTCCTGGGATACCTTGCTATAATGCTTTGCTGTAAGACAGGGGTTGCTTACAGAGGTATCGAGATGAGTGTGCTCCTGTAAGACAGAGGTTGCTTACAGTGAGTGTGTTGTTGCTCATGTAAGACAGAGGTTGCTAACAGTGAGTATGTTGTTGCTCCTGTAAGACAGAGGTTGCTTATAGTGAGTCTGTTGGGTGTATATCGGCTAATAAGTGCCGCCTTGCAAGACAAAGGTTGCTTGCAGTGGATATTGCCAACAGGAAAGCCTTATCCAGACAGAGGTTACTGGGTAACGTCGGGAGCGGGTATGTAACCGACAAATGAGCTCATTACCTGCACTAGGGCTAGACATGCATCATACTTGGCTGTGCATTTTCCTCTGTTATGATTGTTGTATGAATGTATGCTTTCCTTGTTTGTATTCTATTCTCTGTGTCTGTGTTGTATTTTCTTGTATTTTTCTGTTTGTGTTCTATTTTCTATTTTCTCTATTTCCTCTATTTATATGTATCTTCTATTTATTGCTTCTTGTATTCTGCTATTTGTCTGCTAAACAACACAGAATTAATGAACTTAACTAATAACCCCGACCCTACTAAGAACTCCCAAGTTCTTACCCCTTCTCTCTCCCTTTCCCCTTCAGATGGAAGCTTGCGTACCCTTCCGTAGTTCGCTGATGACTGTTCATAAAGAGGATTCCGCTCTAGGTAGCCTTCTGAGTCTAGGGTGAATCCCGTTCTCTGTTCATATGTATATACGGTGAGACCAGCCAACGTCTGCACCCCGTTTGTACGCGAACTTTAACCTAAATCCTATGTACGAGACTCTTGTTATGTGGCTACTTGATGAGGTACTGGAGTGATGTCATATGGCAATATTTGATCGTGCAGAGGAGTAGAAGATGATGTTCCACCTTTTGATGACATTCCACCTGACTTGAGTTTTGAAGACTTAGAACATACTTTCTCTCGCTTTAATAGTTTAGAGGGACTAGGTGAGTATAGAGTCTAGGCTAGCCTGGGTGCCAGCTTAGGGACTTCTTGAACAGGTCAGGGCCTGTGTTCTAACTAAAAGGCTATACTCTAATAAAGCTGGATCACGGAATGTTTCAACTGCTTGAGATGTATTTATGTGTGGTTGTTTATAACCGTTTTATCTATTATTATTTGTGAATTGCTTATGAATGATTCTTTTTATTAATCCAAATGTTTTAGAAAAAAAAGTACCTCGCAAATTAACTACGTTTTTAACAATGACTCAGGCTCATATAATAAATAATAGATAATAATTAGGAAGACAAGTTGGTAGCGCTCAGTTTCTAGTATGATCATGACGTACCAGAAATTGGGTCGTTACATTTCCTCCTCCTCCTCCTCCTTCTTCTTCTCCTTTTGTGGTCACCCCTCCTGTTCCCCTCTTCTCGGAACCGAGTTCAAAGAAAAGAAAGACTTCGGAATCCGGTGGTACCAATATTTATGACGCCATATTTGATGGGGTGAGGTTTTGTGAGAAGCACATCCTTTCTATAAAGAACCACCTCCAAGTCTTGATCCGAGGAGGGATTCGGAAAAATGGGGTATGCTCCACCTTACTAAAAAAGTTAGAGAGGACTCCTTTGAATGCTACTCAGCATTCTTTGGAGGCCCTTCAAGTCGAAGTGGCTTCTCTTCGTGAGGCAAAGAAAGAATTAGAGGAGGAAAAACTGAAGCTAGAGTCTGATCTCCTCAAAGCTCGGGAGAATGAGAAAAGATCTGAGGCCTTTTGTGCTATGGATGACGGGTTAATGAAGAAAATTGAGGGGAATTATGTCCGAGTTTATGGGAAGAACTTGGATCTGAAAGAGGAGGTAAAGCGACTTAAAGAGGAGTATGCCGACTTAGAGGAGTCAATTGCTGAGGGTACAGAGGAGGTGTTTGAGGTTTTGAAGAGCCAAGTCTGAGTTATTACTCCGGACATAAACTTGTCTTCTCTTAACCCTGACAAGGTCGTAGTTAACAAGAAGATTGTCCTTCCCCCTCGTCATCCCACCGACTCTGAGCTCAAGACAGCTGGCCAGCATTTGCTTGAGTCTCCTCCTCCAGAAGTCGTTACTTCCGAGGAGGCTATACCGAGTTCTTCACCTCAGCCAGAAGTCATCCCAACCGAGGAGAACCTTCCGACTTCCTCCGCCGAACCCGATTCCTTTGTAGCTGAAGATCAAAATTCACTTATTGGCCCTGTTTAGTACTTTTATTAAGGCCCGGCTTGTGGGACCTTTTATAAATATTTATGTTATTTTTTTTGTGTACACTTTTTGCGTACTTCTGATGACTCTGGTCCTTCTTAAAGAATCTTAACAACTTTTAGTTTTTGCTTTTGTTTACTTGTTGTGGGTGTTGACCCTTTTGATAAGATTTAACGACTGCTCCTTTTGATCTTCCTTAAAATTTTTTTTTTGTAAATTTGAATTTTCTTTTGCCTTAGGATGAATGCTTTCATCGTATAAGTCAGACAACTCATCTGTTATTGATCTGGTTTTATGACTTTTTATGAGGCTTTTGCGAAAGCTTTTAACAAATATCCTTTTCCTTAGGATTTATAAAAAAGGTTTTCCATTACTTTGTTCGAACGACTAGTTTGTTTTATTATTGGGTCTTTTTTATAACTTAGGTAATTTTTAGGATGCATTCCTTATTGCACGAATGCTTTACGACTTCTAAGTTGTAAGTCATTTTTTCCGAGCTGACATGATCGCCGTTTATAGCCTCTTTACACCAACTTGTACCTCGTCACTTTATCTTGCCGACCCGCTAGGTCGGGCAATTGATTTTTGCGTTTTTTTTAGCTTAAGTCAATGAGTATCGTAGAAAATAGTAATGGAAAAAAAGATATATTGTTATTGATGAAGTGTAATTTACAAAACATGCTTTGCTACTGAGGGGATAACTTTCTTTTCCCTAGTTCCCGCTTTGATACCTTGTTAAAACCCCCTTCAGGAAAACCCTTCTCGGAATAAAACGGTGAAGTCGGAAAAAAGAGTACATTAGGGAGTGAGGTGTGCTTCTAGATATAATATCTCTTCAAATTGCATGCGTGCCACGACCTTTGAAGCTTGACTTCATACAAGTCGGACACTTTGTAATAGTCTTTTCCCAAGACTTCGGTTACCTTGAAAGGTCTCTTCCAATTGGCAGTGAGCTTCCTTTCGCCCGACTTGTTTACCCCGATGTCATTTCTTATCAAGACTAGGTTACTTGTGGCGAAGGTTCTTTGTATGACCTTTTTATTGTATCTGGCCGACATCCTTTGCTTTAGCGCTGCTTCTCTTATTTGGGCTTGTTCTCGAATTTTTGGGAGGAGTTCTAGCTCTTTTTTTTGGGCTTGAACATTCCCGACCTCGTCATAGAATATTACTCTTGGACTTTTTTCATTGACCTTAACAGGGATCATAGCTTCTATTTCGTATGCAAGTCGGAAGGGTGTTTCCCCAGTCATGGAATGAGGGATTGTTCTGTAAGCCTAGAGCACTTGCGGGAGCTCCTCTACCCAAGCTCCCTTTGTATCCTGCAGCCTCTTCTTTAGTCCAGCTAATATAACGTTATTGGCTTCTTCGACTTGTCCATTAGCTTGGGGATGTTCTACTGATGTGAACTGATGCTTGATCTTCATACTAGCTACTAAGTTCTTGAATGTAGAGTCGATGAACTGTGTACCATTATCTGTGGTAATGATATTCTTGTAAAGGAATTTCCGACTTCTTTGAGCTGTGATAGTAGCTAGTGGTTCTGCTTCTATCCACTTGGTGAAGTAATCCACTCCCACAATGACGTACTTAACCTGTCCAGGGGCTTGGGGGAAAAATCCAAGTAGGTCCAACCCTCACTTCACAAAAGGCCATGGAGAGGTTACGCTAATGAGCTCTTCGGGAGAAGCGATGTAGAAGTTGGCATGCATCTGGCAAGGTGGACATTTTCTAAAAAAGTTGGCCGCGTCCCTTTGCAAAGTCGGCCAGAAGAATCCAACTCGGACTACCTTCCTAGCTAGAGACCGTGCTCTGAGATGGTTTCTGCAGATGTCGTTATGTACTTCTTCCAGGACTTCTTCATTTCTACAATTCGGAACACATTTTAACAAAGGTGTGGATACTCTTCTTCTGTAAAGGACATTTTGTACCAAAGTGTAGTTCTGTGCTTCCCTCTGAATTCTTTTGGCTTCCTTCTACTCCTCGGGGAGGATGTCGAATTTTAAATATTCGATAAAGGGAGTCATCCATCCGAGGTTTAAGCCAGAGACATGTAGAATGTCTGATTTATTATTTGACTTGATAACTGAGGGCTCCTTGAGGATTTCTTATATCAGACTTCTGTAATTCCCTCCAGGCTTGGTGCTTGCCAACTTAGAAATGGCATTTGCTCTGCTATTAAGTTTCCAAGTTATGTGTCGAACCTCGGTATCAAAAAATTGTTGAAGATGCTCAAGTGTTTTCTCCAAGTATCTCTTCATATTAGGATTTTTGCTTGGTACTCTCCATTGATTTGAGAGATTACTATATGAGAATCACTGAAAACTACCACTTTGGTTGCTCTAACGTCTTTGACAAGTTTCAGTCCTGCAATCAGGGCTTCATACTCGGCCTGGTTGTTGGAAGCAGGGAATTCGAATTTCAAGGAAACCTCTATTTGAGTTCCTTCTTCACTGACTAGTATGATGCCCGCACCACTTCCTACCTTATTGAAAAACCCATCTACATAGAGGTTCCAGGTTGTGGAGGTTTCATTCTTGTCACCTGAGTATTCTGCTATGAAGTCGGTAAGGTATTGAGCTTTGATGGCTATCCAAGTTTCATATCATAAGTTGAACCCAGATAGTTCTATGGCCCACTGTATCATCTGACCTGCTATATCTGTCTTTCAGAGGATCTGCTTCATGGGTTGATTCGTCTGGACTCTTATGGTGTGTGCCTGAAAGTAAGGTCGGAGTCTCCTAGATGCCACGATCAAAGCGTATGCAAATTTTTCAATTTTTTGATACCTTAATTCTAGCCCTTGTAAGACTTTACTAGTGAAATAAATGGGATGTTGTCTGACCTCTTCTTCTCGTATAAGTGCTGATGCTACTACCTTATCAGCGACAGCTAGGTACAGCACAAGCTCTTCTCCCGTTTCTTGCCGGGTAAGGATGGGTGGTTGACTTAAGAATTTCTTGAATTTTTGAAAGGCTTCTTCACATTCAGGAGTCCACTCGAATTGGAATTCTTTTCTAGGTAGTGAGAAAAGTGGTAAGGATATCAAGGCCGATCCTGCTAGAAATCTGGACAAGGCTGCAAGTCAGCCATTCAACTGTTGGACTTCTTTCAAATAAGTCAGAATCCTCATTTCTAAGATTTCTCTACACTTGTCAAGGTTAGCCTCAATTCCCCCTTGTGTGAGCATAAATCTCAAAAATTTTTCTGCCTCCACCGCGAATGTACACTTTGTAGGATTTAGTCTCATCCCATGTCTTCTTATGGTGTTGAAGACTTGTGAGCGGTTGGATAGGAGATTTGCCTCATCCTTAGTTTTTAGTAACATGTCGTCCACATATACCTCCATTTAGTTTCCGAGGTGAGGCGCGAACATCTTGTTCATCAACCTTTGATATGTGGCTCCTGCATTTTTTAATCCAAATGGCATAACCACGTAGCAGTAACTCACTCTAGGTGTGATGAATGATGTCTTCTCCTGGTTTGACTTGTACATCGGGATTTGGTTATATCCCGAGTACACGTCCATGAAGGATAGGTATTGATATCCTAAAGAGAAATCTACTAAAGCATCGATATTGGGAAAGGGATACGGATCCTTTGGACATGTTTTGTTGAGGTCGGTATAATTGACATACATCCTCCATTTCCCATTTTGATTTTTTACAAGCACCACATTTGTTAACCATGTATACTTGACCTCCCTAATGAATCCGGCCTCTAGCTGGAAGCGAAGAACGTCGGGCTGGAGCTTGATGTGGGTAAGGAGAAGGCCCGGGCTACTGCCGCAGAGGCTGCTGCTAACCTTGCTAAGGATATGGCCAAGAAGGCTAAGGAGAGCTATACTCGGACCTATGGCAAGTTGTTGGATACTAAGGAGAGGCTTCAGTCTGCTTATGATGAGTATGCCGAGCTCCAGGGCCATGTGGTGAATGGTAAGACTGCTTTATATGAGAATCTGAAGGCCCAAGTCTGAATTATCGCTCCTGATGCCGACCTCAGTCTGTTTAGCATGGATAATATTGTGGAGAATGGCAAGATTGTGCCTGCCCCTGATGATGACGAGGTTCCCGCACTAGACCCTTCCACCAAATCCTCTTCAGTCCCTTCTACCGAGACGCCCTGACTTGAGGCAAACCCCGAGGTCGAGATCTTGAATGGTCTAAACAGTGTGGTTGGTGCTACGCCGATCTCAGTTATCTCTCCTTCTCCTCAGGACGCAGCGACTAGGCCAAAGCTGGATCCTTTGTGATTCCTTTTATTTCTCTCTTACTTTTTTATATGTATTGATATGGTCCGACCTGTGGACCTTTTGAACTCCTGGTTGTGTAATTTTGATTGGATGGATTCCTGATACTCTATAGTTGCTTCTTAGCAACTTTTAATCAAAGAACTTTTTTACTCTTGGACTGCCGTGCTTGAGTCTTTAATGTTTCAAAATTTTTTCGTGTCTGACTGTGGATATTCGATTTTGGTGGAGTGCCTCCGTCTTTATGTTGTTTTTTCTTCTACCTTTGTACGGCCTTGCCTTTGGCGATGGCATCCCTTCGCGGGTCTTATGCCTTTGGGATTTAGATGTTCGGAGCTCTCTCGTCCAACATCTTCTGAGGTAGTGTTCACTCCATGAACTTTTACCTTTGCCTTTTGGACTACGCCTTGTCTTAGCTGCATTGACAACCTTCTGCTTTGACGACGTCATCCTTACGGCTCGTTGTCTGGGCTTTTTAGTCGATTTCCAATAACTTTTTAGGTAGTGTTCTCATGTGGAAACTTTTCTTTTTAGTTTATTTGGACGACTTTTTAGCTTTGTTTCCAGGTTGTGCTTTCGCTTTTTAAGTAGCGTCCCTTTTTGGGACTTGTACCCTTTAGCTAAGCACTTCAGCCCTAGGTTTTTCAACCTTTTTGGCATTTGTAAGGTGCTGTTCCACTTGTAGTGATCCTTTCATTGGTCCGACTTCTCTGTCGAGCCTTCATAAGTTATTTTTAGTAATCCCATTTTAGTCCGACCTCGTCAGGCCGCTTTATATGGGTTACTTTTTATAACTTCTTGCATTAATTTGGGCTTTATCGCTTCACCTTGCCGACCTTTCCTGGTCGGGTGATGAATTTTGCGTTTATTTTGAGCGTAAATTAATGCATCTTGGTAGGAAACTCTTTTAGGAAATCTTAAATTTTTATTCAAGTAGCAAAATAAAAAATGTAAATGAGAGTATGTACATATGAGGGCTTACCCTACTAGTCGGGCAGCTTTGGGTTTCGGCCTGATGCCTCATTAAAAAACCGTTTAGGGAGAAAAAGAGTGCGCCTTGGACTGAAACCTTTTTCTTTTAGCTGTAGTACCTTCTTAGGTTACAGGCATGCCATGATCTTGGGAGCTCCTGCCCTTGGAGGTCGGCCACCCTATAGTAACCTTTTCCTAGTACTTCTGTGACTCGGTATGGCCTTTTCTAGTTAGTTTCTAGCTTCCCTTCTCCTGACCGACCTGCTCCGATATTATTTCAGATTAGAATGAGGTCATCGGTAGCGAAGCTTTGTTAGATTACCTTTCGGTTGTACCTTGAAGCCATTCGACGCTTTAGCATTTTCTCTCTAATCCAAACTCTTTCTCGGACTTCTGGAAGTAGGTTGAGCTTTTCCCTTTGTGCTTGGGAGTTGGTATCCTCATTATAGAAGATCACTCTAGGGGATCTTTCCTCTACTTCTACGAGAATCATTGCCTCCATTCCGTAAGCAAGTCGGAAGGATGATTCTCCGGTGGTGGAGTGTGGCGTCGTCCGGTATGCCATAAGATTTGTGAGAGCTCTTCAGTCCAGGCTCCTTTTGCGCTTGAGGTCTGCATTTTAACCCTACCAATATGAATTTGTTGGCGGCTTCTGCCTGTCCGTTGGCTTATGGGTTCTCCACTGAGGTAAGCTGGTGCTTGATTTTCAGATCAGCTACTAGGTTTCTAAAGCCCGTGTCGGTGAACTGAATGCCATTGTCCGTGGTGATGGAGCATGGGACCCCAAATCTTGTGACGATGTTTCTGTATAGGAACTTCCGACTTCGTTGGGCGGTGGCGGCAGCCAATGGCTCTGCCTCAATCCACTTTATGAAGTAGTCTATTCCTACAATGAGGAACTTGACTTGCCCTGATCCCTGGGGGGTCCGTGGAGGTCGAGCCCCCATTTTGCAAATGGCCAGGGTGAAATGACGCAGATGAGCTCTTCAGGTGGGGTGATATGAAAGTTGGCATGCTTCTGGCATGGGGGGCATGTCTTGACAAACTCTGTTGCTTCCTTTTGCAAGGTCGGCCAAAAAAACCAGCTCGGAGTACCTTTTTGGAAAGAGCTCGCGCCCTGAGGTGGTTGCCGCACATGCCACTATGGACTTCTTCTAAGACTTCCTTTGTGGTGGAGATCAAGACACATTTTAGGAGGGGTGTTGAAATCCATCTTCTATATAGGACGTTGCGCACTTTGGTGTAATACTGTACTTCTCGTACGAGCCTTTTTGCCTCCTTTTTATCTGTGGGGAGTGTTTTGGACTTGGGGTAGTTGATTATGGGAGTCATCCACCCCTGGTCCTGGTCTGATATGTTTAGGACCTTTTCTTCTTCCGAGGTTAACGGGTTTTGTAGTGTTTCTTGAATGAGGCTTCTATTATTGCCCTCTGGTTTGGTGCTGAGTAGTTTTGAAAGTGCATCAGCTCGGACATTTTATTCCCAAGGTATATGTCAAATCTCATATTTCATGAATTTTCCGAGCTGTTCTCTGGTATTATCTAGGTACTTTTTCATGGTGGGATCCTTTTCCTGGTAGCTTCCTTCTATTTGTGAGGTGACTATTTGTGAATCGCTGAAGATGGTAAGCTTTTGGGCTCCGACTTCCCTAGCCAGCTTCAAACCATCCAGTAGGGCTTCGTACTCGGCTTGGTTATTTGACACAGGAAACTCAGACCTTAAAGAGAGTTCAAGCTGGGTTCCCTGATCACTTTCTAGGATAATGCCCGCTCCGCTTTTGGCTTTGTTTGATGAGCCATCAACGTAGAGGTTCTAGTCGATGGGGGTTCCTGGGGTGTCGGTGTACTCTGCGACGAAGTCGGCCAGATACTGGGACTTGATGGCTATTCGAGCTTTGTACTTAAGGTCGAATTTGGACAACTCGATCACCCATTGTAGGATTCTTCCAACTAAGTCGGTTTTCTGCAGGATACCTTTTATGGGTTGGTTGGTCCGTATTCTGATGGTATGGGCTTGAAAGTATGGTCGAAGTCATCGGTAAGTAAGTATGAGGACGTAGGTGAATTTTTCTATTTTTTGATAGTTTAGTTCGGCCCCTTGTAAAGCTTTCCTGATAAAGTAGATGGGTTGTTGTCCGTTCTCATCTTCTCTGACTAGGGCTGAGGCTATCGCCCGATTTTCCACGACGAGGTATAGGATTAGTTTTTCTCCTTATCGAGGTCGGGTCAGGATAGGTGGTTGTCCCAGGAATGTTTTGAAGTCTTGGAAGGCTTGTTCACATTCTGAGGTCCATTCAAACTTCTTTCCTTTCTTTAGGGTTGCATAGAAAGGGAGAGATCTTATGGCAGATCTGGCTAGGAACCTAGATAGGGCCGCTAGCCTTCCGTTTAGTTGCTGAACCTCCTTAATGTAGGTCGGACATTTCATGTTGAGTATAGCCTGGCATTTGTCTGGGTTTGCCTCAATCCCTCTCTAGGTGAGCATGAACCCTAGGAATTTGCCAGCTTCCACCGTGAAGGTGCACTTTGTGGGATTTAATCTCATCCCGTGCTTTCTTATGGTGCTAAACACTTCGGTGAGGTTGATGAACAGAATTCTTGACGGTTTAGAATTTAGCTAATGAAGTCTCGTCGTAAAGTATAGTTTCCAAACCGATCAAGAATCCTTTCATACAAAAAGTTGTTTGTCACTAAAACAAACCCCTAAAATCTATAAACCGAAGTATTTAAACATCGGGTCGTCTCTCAAAGGACTTGCAGGGTAGTGTTCTTGTTATTGGTTATGGGCTTGTTTATTTTGGGGTTTTGGATGAGGAATATGAATAGTAAATGGTAGGAAAACTTTATTCACAAAATAGTCTTGGCAAGGTTTGGTTGTCAAGGGTCTTCATCATTATCACTAGCCACAAGTATGGTAGTTGCAAGGATTAATCCCACTTAGTCATCCTTAAATCGATTAATAAAGAAAAGTCAAGTGAGTTATATCAATCCTAGTCCATAAGTCCTAGATTTCCACTAATTGGATTAATGAAGGCTAGAGTTAATGGCTATCAACTATCAATCAATTGGACACTAGTGACTCAAGAAATCCTAAGTTACCTTCTCAAGCCAAGAACATAAAATTCTAGTTTAACATTCTTCCAAACATTTAATCAAACACTTGGAAGGCACAAAAAAAAAGTATAGTCAATCACAACAAGAATGAATTCTAACTACAATTGAGTGTAAAGAATTAACAACAACAATCAAGGAAATCACAATTATCATGAATTACCTCAAATTGCATTATTGAAAGAAAATAAAGAGAACAAGAGTATCTCAATTACAAAACCTAGAAACAAAATAAGAGAAATTACAACAAGAGAATAGGGATAGAGAGAAGAACCAAAGTGTAGCAATCATCAATTGAAGGTAGAAGTAGAAGGAGACTTGAATTAAACCTAGAACTATGAGATCCTAATCTAACCCTAATTCCTAATCCTAATTCTAGAGAGAATAAAGAGCTTCTCTCTCTAACTCTAACTACTTCTAAAACTAAACTATGACTAATGATTAAAGTATATCAATTCCTCTTCAATCCTTGGCTTAAATAGTATCAGAAATGAGTTGGATTGGGCCCACAAGGCTTCTAAAATCATTGGCCACGTGTTGCATTAAGTGAGTCATGTGCCACCAACGGCGCGTCCGCGTACCGTGCGCGTGCGCACCCCTATGCGCGATGAAAATATGACAAATCTTATACCGTTTTGAAGCCCTGGATGTTAGCTTTCCAACCCAACTGGAACCGCATCATTTGGACCTCTGTAGCTCAAGTTATGATCAATTAAGTGCAAAGAGGTCAGGCTTGACAGCTTTTTGGTTCCATCATTTCTTCATGAGTTCTCAAACTTTACATGCTTTTTTTCTTCATTCCCTTAATCCAATCTTTGCCTCCTAAATCTGAAATCACTTAACAAACATATCAAGGCATCTAATAGAATCAAGGTGAATTAAATTTAGCTATTTTAAGTCCTAAAAATCATGTTTTCACTCTTAAGCACAATTAAGGGAGAAGTTATAAAACCATGCTATTTCATTGAATAAATGTGGGTAAAAGTTGATAAAATCCCCAAAAATCAATACAAGATAAACCCTACAAATGGGGTTTATCAGAGGTCGGGTAGAAGCTTTTCTTCCCTTTGGATTTTTACTAGCATGTCATCTACGTAGACTTCCATCAGCTTCCTGATGTGATTGGCGAATACTTCGTTCATCAACTTCTGATATGTAGCCCCGCATTCTTGAGTCCGAACGGTATGACTACATAGCAGTAGTTTGCCTTTGGGGTTAAGAATGAGGTTTTCTCTTGGTCAGGTTGATGCATTGGGATCTGGTTGTACCCTGAGTAGGCGTCCATGAAGGAAAGGTACTTGCATCGACCAGGGTGTCGATGTTCGGGAGGGGGTAGGGATCTTTAGGGCAGGCTTTGTTGAGATCGGTGTAGTTGATGAATCCATATTTGATGATATATTTTGGTTTGATTTGAGTGGATTTCATCATATAAACCCACATTTATTCTCCTAAATAGCATGCTTTTGTGTTTTCTCTCTAGGTTGTGCCTAAATGTGAAAACATGCATTTTTTAGCTTAAATTAGTGATTTTAATCCCACTTTTATGTCATTCGATGCCATGACATATTTGTTGAGTGATTTTAGGTCCTAGAGGCAAGTTTGGCAAGACAAAAGTGGAAGGAAGCATGTACAAAGGGAGAAAACATGAGGAAAACAAAGGAGAAGCACACAGCCATGTGTGCGTATGCACAACTCCCTGTGCACAAGTGCAAATTCAGCAATGTGTGCGTACGCACAGGTACCAGCGCGTGCCTCCATTAAAAAGTCACGTGGACTTGCGTTTTAGGGCTCTTTTGGCCCATTTTTGAAGGCTTGGATGCTGAAATCAAAGGCTATATGAAGGGGGCAACATCATATATGAAAAGGAGGTTTTCATTAGGTTTTAGTAGGGTAGAAAAACACATTAGGAGTAGGAGTAGTATTTCTCTCTTAGGGTTCTTAATTAGGGTTTGTAGCATTTTATACTTCAAGTTTGATTTGGGATTATATCAATTTTATTGTAAGTATTTCTTTAATTCCTCTTTGATTACATTACTTGTTCTACGCTTTCATCTATTTTCATTTCTCTTGTCAATATATGCATAGTTTTGCAATTTTGGATTTCTAATTGTTGAATTTGATGTTTGATGCTTATTTTATGTTTGTTGAGTTTCCTTGGTTGCATGTTATCATTTATGGTTCATAGCTTTCATTATTTTACCAATTTTGACATGATTTATGATTATGCCATCTATGTGTTTGATGAAATGCCAATTTTGATTATAGGGTAATTTCCAACCTTTGGCTTGGGGAAAATGAGTTTATGGATTACTAGAGCTATAATGTCCGATATTTAGTGAAAATTCTTGGGTTGTTAGTTGTTATTGTTTCCACTAACGCTAGCTTTTTACCAATTAACTTGGTAAGTTAACTAGGATTTGTGGATTAATGACAATTATGCTCACTTGACTTATCCTTCGATGTTAAGGGTTGACCTAGTGAGATTAATCCATCATAATTATCATAGTTGTTGTTATGGCAAGGAAGGGATTCCATACCTCATCGCATGCCAAGGTGTCATTTATGCTTTGAATCGTTTTTCCATCAATTTGAGTCTTACTTGTCCATATTACATACATAGTTCTTTCATTCCTTTGTTAGTTTATTAATTGCAATTTTGGCTTGTTCTTTTATCTCTTTATTTGTTTACTTTAATAATTGAAACCCCCTTGCTTCTCACAACCAAAATTGTGTGCACTCATCGGCATTAGTTCCTAGGGAGAACGACCCGGGAGTCTAAATACTCTCGGTTATAATTGTGTTTTGATTGTGACATATTCTTTGGATTAAACATTTGATTAAGAGGATTCATTTTTGGTTTGGACTATGCTACCAACGAATTGTTTCAATTGATTCTAAACCGGCAATAATTCTCTTACATCAAATTTGGTGCCGTTGCCGGGGAGCTAGCGTCATGAGTGCTATATTTTGGTTGTTGTTAATATGTGAATAGTGTGAATAGATACTTTTTGTTGGTAATTAGGATTTTGTTTATTTTGTTAATTGATGTCTTTGGTTTTTATTTTTTATTTCCTCAATGAGTTATCACCCTCTAGAATTCATTCTTAAAAACTCTGAAGAACAGAATAGAAATATTATATTTTTCTTTTTTTTTCGAAAATTAAAAAGTAAAAAGCTTAAACATAAAATAAAATTACCTAATCTGAGCAACAAGATGAACCGTCAATTGTCCAAACTCGAACAATCCCCGGCAACGGCGCCAAAAACTTGGTGCACGAAATTGTGATCATCAATGGCGCCAACAAATTGGTATGCACAATTGTAATCTCAACTCTTTATCACAACTCCGCACAACTAACCAGCAAGGGCACTAGGTCGTCCAAGTAATAAACCTTACGTGAGTAAGGGTCGATCCCACGGAGATTGTCGGCTTGAAGCAAGCTATGGTCATCTTGTAAATCTCAGTCAGGTGGATTCAAAGGGTTATGGAGAATTGATAATTAAAAGATGAATAAAATATATAATAGGATAGAGATACTTATGTAATTCATTGGTGAGAATTTCAGATAAGCGTATGAAGATGCTTTGTTCCTTCTGAACCTCTGCTTTCCTATTGCCTTCATCCAATCATTCATACTCCTTTCCATGGCAAGCTGTATGTTGGGCATCACTGTTGTCAATGGCTACTTTCCGTCCTCTCAGTGAAAATGGTCCAAATGCGCTGTCACCGCACGGCTAATCATCTGTCGGTTCTCGATCATGTTGGAATAGGATCCATTGATCCTTTTGCGTCTATCACTATGCCCAACACTCGTGAGTTTGAAGCTCGTCACAGTCATCCCTTCCCAGATCCTACTCGGAATACCACAGACAAGGTTTAGACTTTCCGGATCTCAGGAATGGCCGCCAATAATTCTAGCCTATACCACGAAGGTTCTAATCTTAGATTAGAAACCCAAGAGATAAACAATTAAGCTTGTTTGATTGTAGAATGGAAGTGGTTGTCAGGCACGCGTTCATAGGTGAGAATGGTGATGAGTGTCACGGATCATCACATTCATCATGTTGAAGAACGAATGGATATCTTGGAGAAGAAATAGGCTTGAGTTGAATAGAAAAACAATAGTACTTTGCATTAATTCATGAGGAACAACAAAGCTCCACACCTTAATCTATGGTGTGTAGAAACTCCACCATTGAAAATACATAAGAACAAGGTTCAGGCATGGCCGTGAGGCCAGCCTCCAAACGTGAACATACAAGTTCGAAAGATTATATGAAAAAAGTGTGTGAAAATACAATAGCAAAAGGTCCTATTTATAGAAAACTGGTAGCCTAGGGTTTACAGAAATGAGTAAATGATGCAGAATCCACTTCCGGGCCCACTTGGTATGTGTTTGAGCTGAGCATTTGAAGCTTTCACGTGTAGAGACTTTTTTTGGAGTTAAACGCCAGCTTTTGTGCCAGTTTGGGCGTTTAACTCCAGCTTTTATGCCAGTTCTGGCGTTTTGACGCCAGAATTTTTATGCTGACTTGGAATGCCGGTTTGGGCCATCAAATCTCGGGCAGAGTATGGACTATTATATATTGCTGAAAGCCCAGGATGTCTAATTTCCAACGCAATTGATAGCACACCAATTGGGGTTCTGTAGCTCTAGAAAATCCACTTCGAGTGCAGGGAGGTCAGAATCCAACAGCATCTGCAGTCCTTTCTCAGCCTCTGAATCAGATTTTTGCTCAGGTCCCTCAATTTCAGCTAGAAAATACCTGAAATCACAGAAAAATACACAAACTCATAGTAAAGTCTAGAAATGTGATTTTTATTTAAAAAATAATAAAAATATAATAAAAAGTAACTAAAATATACTAAAAACTACCTAAAAATAATGCCAAAAAGCGTATAAATTATCCGTTCATCACAACACCAAACTTAAATTGTTGCTTGTCCCCAAGCAGCTAAAGACAAAGTAGGATAAAAAGAAGAGAATATACATTGAATTCCAAAAACATCTATGAAGACCAGTCTTAATTAGAGGAGCGGGGCTATTAGCTTTTTGCTTCTGAACAGTTTTGGCATCTCACTTCCTCTTTTGAAGTTCAGAATGATTGGCATCTATAGGAACTCAGAATTCATATAGTGTTATTGATTCTCCTAGTTCAGTATTTTGATTCTTGAATACAGCTACTTTATGAGTCTTGGCCGTGACCCTAAGCATTTTGTTTTCCAGTATTACCACCGGATACATAAATGCCACAGACACATGACTGGGTGAACCTTTTCAGATTGTGACTCAGCTTTGCTAGAGTCCCCAGTTAGAGGTGTCCAAAGCTCTTAAGCACACTCTTTTTGCTTTGGACCACGACTTTAACCGCTCAGTCTCAAGCTTTTCACTTGACACCTTCACGCCACAAGCACATGGTTAGGGACAGCTTGGTTTAGCCGCTTAGGCCAGGATTTTATTCCTGTGGGCCCCCCTATCCATTAATGCTCAAAGCCTTGGATCCTTTTTATTACCCTTGCCTTTTGGTTTAAAGGGCTATTGGCTTTTTCTGCTTGCTTTTTCTTTCTCTTTCTTTTTTCTTTTCTTCTTTATTTTTTGCCATTTTTTTCGCAAGCTTTCTCTATTCATTGCTTTTTCTTGCTTCAAGAATCATTTTTATGATTTTTCAGATTATCAAATAACATTTCTCCTTTTCCATCATTCTTTCAAAAGCCAACAATTTTTAACATTCATAAACAACAAATTCAAAAATATGCACTATTCAAGCATTCATTTAGAAAACAAAAAGTATTGCCTCCATATCAAAATAATTAAACTATTTTAAAATTCGAAATTCATGTACTTATTTTTCTTTTGCAATTAAAAACATTTTTCATTTAAGAAAGGTGATGGATTCATAGGACATTCATAGCTTTAAGGCATAGACACTAAGACACTAATGATCATGTAGTAAAAACACAAACATAGATAGAACATAAAGCATAAAAATTTGAAAAACAGAAAATAAAGAACAAGGAAATTAAAGAACGGGTCCACCTTAGTGATGGCGGCTTGTTCTTCCTCTTGAAGATCTTATGGAGTGCTTGAGCTCCTCAATGTCTCTTCCTTGCCTTTGTTGCTCCTCCCTCATGACTCTTTGGTCTTCTCTAATTTCATGGAAGAGGATAGAATGGTCTTGGTGCTCCACCCTTAGTTGTCCCATGTTGGAACTTAATTCTCCTAGGGAGGTGTTGATTTGCTCCCAATAATTTTGTGGAGGAAAATGCATCCCTTGAGGCATCTCGGGGATTTCATGATGAGGAATTTTCTCATGCTCTTGTCCATAAGTGGGCTCTCTTGTTTGCTCCATCCTTTTCTTAGTGATGGGCTTGTCCTCATCAATGAGGATGTCTTCCTCTATGTCAATTCCAGCTGAATTGCAGAGGTGACAGATGAGATGAGGAAAGGCTAACCTTGCCAAAGTAGAGGACTTGTCCGCCACTTTGTAGAGTTCTAGGGATATAACCTCATGAACTTCTACTTCCTCTCCAATCATGATGCTATGGATCATGATAGCCCGGTCTATAGTAACTTCAGACCGGTTGCTAGTGGGAATGATTGAGCGTTGGATGAACTCCAACCATCCCCTAGCCACGGGCTTGAGGTCATGCCTTCTTAGTTGAACCGGCTTCCCTCTTGAATCTCTCTTCCATTAAGCGCCCTCTTCACAAATGTCTATGAAGACTTGGTCCAATCTTTGACCAAAGTTGACCCTTCTAGTGTAGGGGCGTGCATCTCCTTGCATTATGGGCAAGTTGAATGCCAATCTTACATTTTCCGGACTGAAATCTAAGCAATTCCCCCGGACCATTGTAAGCCAATTCTTTGGGTCTGGGTTCAAACTTTGATCATGGTTCTTGGTGATCCATGCATTGGCATAGAACTCTTGAACCATTAAGATCCCGACTTGTTGAATGGGGTTGGTGAGAATTTCCCAACATCTTCTTCGAATCTCATGTCGGATCTCCGGATATTCACCCTTTTTGAGCTTAAGGGGACCTCGGGAATCACCTTCTTCTTGGCCACAACTTCATAGAAATGGTCTTGATGCACCCTTGAGATGAATCTCTCCATCTCCCATGACTCGGAGGTGGAAGCTTTTGCCTTTCCTTTCCTCTTTCTAGAGGTTTCTCCAACCTTTGGTGCCATAAATGGTTATGGAAAAACAAAAAGCAATGCTTTTACCATACCAAACTTAGAAGGTTTGCTCGTCCTCGAGCAAAAGAAGAAAGAAAAGAGTAGAAGAGGAGGAAATAGAGGCGATAGAGGGGGCTTAGTGGTTCGGCCAAGGGGGGTAAGTAGTGTGTATGATGTGTGAAAATGAAGGAGTGAAGATGGGTTTATATAGGAGTGGAGAGAGGGGTAGGGTTCAGCCATATATGGGTGGGTTTGGGAGGGAAAGTGGTTTGAATTTGAATGGTGAGGTAGGTGGGGTTTTATGATGGATGGATGTAGATTGGTGAAGAGATTATGGAGAAGAGGGTAGGATTTGATAGGTGAGGGATTTTGGGGGAAGAGGTATTGAGTTGATTGGTGAAGGATATTTGGGGAAGGTGTGAAGAATAGAGAGAGGGAGATGAGGTAGTGGGGATCCTGTGGGGTCCATAGATCCTGAGATGTCAAGGATTTCTCATCCCTGCACCATGTTGGCATGTAAACTCCCCTTGGAGTGCCAATCCTAGCGTTAAACGCCAGGTTGCTACCCATTTCTGGCGTTTAATGCCAACTTTTCTCCCCTTTCTGGCGTTTAAACGCCAGTTCTGTGCCCCTTTCTGGCGTTAAACGCCAGCTCTGTGCCCCATACTGGCGTTTAAACGCCAGTAAGCTTCTCCTCCAGAGTGTGCTATTTTTACTACTATTTTTCATTCTATTTTTGCTTTTTTAGTTGTTTTTGTGACTTCACATGATCATCAACCTATAGAAAACATAAAATAACAATAGAAAATAGATGAAATAACATTGGGTTGTCTCCCAACAAGCACTTCTTTAATGTCAATAGCTTGACAGTGGGCTCTCATGGAGCCTCACAGCTACTCAGAGCATGATGATGGCCTTCCAACACCAAATTTAGAGTTTGAATGTGGGGGTCTTGTTTAACTCTGTATTGAGAGAAGCTTTTCATGCTTTCTCTCCATGGTTACAGAAGGAGAACCTTGAGTCTTAAACACAAGGGAGTCCTCATTCACTTGAAGGACCAATTCTCCTCTGTCAACATCAATCACAGCTTTTGCTGTGGCTAGGAAGGGTCTGCCAAGGATGATGGATTCATCCATACACTTCCCAGTGTCTAGGATTATAAAATCAGCAGGGATGTAGTAGCTTTCAAACTTTACCAGGACATCCTCTTCAAGTCCATAAGCCTGTTTCTTTGAATTGTCTGCCATCTCTAGTGAGATTCTTGCAGTTTGTTCCTCAAGGATCCCTAGCTTCTCTATTACAAAGAGTGGCATGAGATTTATACTTGACCCCAGGTCACACAGAGCCTTCTCAAAGGTCATAGTGCCTATGGTACAAGGTATTGAGAACTTTCCAGGATCCTGTCTCTTCTGAGGTAATCTTTGCCTAGTCAAGTTATCCAGTTCTTTGGTGAGCAAAGGGGGTTCATCCTCCCAAGTCTTATTACCAAATAACTTGGCATTTAGCTTCATGATTGCTCCAAGGTACTTAGCAACTTGCTCTTCAGTAACATCTTCATCCTCTTCAGAGGAGGAATACTCATCAGAGCTCATGAATGGCAGTAGTAAATTCAATGGAATCTCTATGGTCTTAGAGTGAGCCTCAGATTCCCATGGTTCCTTATTAGGGAACCCCTTGGAGGCCAGTGGATGTCCATTGAGGTCTTCCTCAGTGGAAATCACTGCCTCTTCCTCCTCTCTAGGTTTGGCCGTGTGGGTTATGTTGATGGCCTTGCACTCTCTTTTTGGGTTCTCTTCTGTATTGCTTGGGAGAGTACTAGAAGGTATTTCAGTAACTTTCTTACTCAGCTGACCCACTTGTGCCTCTAAATTTCTAATGGAGGACCTTGTTTTAGTCATGAAACTTTGAGTGGTTTTAATTAGATCAGATACTACAGTTGCTAAGTCAGAGTGGCTCTGCTTAGAATTCTCTGTCTGTTGCTGAGAAGATGATGGAAAAGGCTTGCTATTGCTAAACCTATTTCTTCCACCATTATTGTTGTTGAAGCCTTGTTGAGGCCTCTGTTGGTCCTTCCATGAGAGATTTAGATGATTTCTCCATGAAGGATTATAGGTGTTTCCATAGGGTTCTCCCATGTAATTCACCTCTTCCATTGCTGGATTCTCAAGATCATAAGCTTCTTCTTCAGAAGAAGCTTCTTTGGTACTGCCTGTTGCTGCTTGCATTCCAGACAGACTCTGAGAAATCATATTGACTTGCTGAGTCAATATTTTATTTTGAGCCAATATTGCATTCAGAGTATCAATCTCAAGAACTCCTTTCTTCTGATTTGTCCCATTATTCAAAGGATTCCTTTTAGAAGTGTACATTAATTGGTTATTTGCAACCATTTCAATGAGTTCCTGAGCTTCTGCAGGCGTCTTCTTCAGATGAAGAGATCCTCCAGCAGAGCTGTCCAATGACATCTTGGACAGTTCAGACAGACCATCATAGAAGATACCTATGAGGCTCCATTCTGAAAGCATGTCAGAAGGACACCTTCTGATCAATTGTTTGTATCTTTCCCAAGCTTCATAGAGGGATTCACCTTCCTTCTGTTTGAAGGTCTGGACTTCCACTCTAAGCTTACTCAATTTTTGAGGTGGAAAGAACTTTGCCAAGAAGGCATTGACCAACTTTTCCCAAGAGTTCAGGCTTTCTTTAGGTTGTGAGTCCAACCATGTTCTAGCTCTGTCTCTTACAGCAAAAGGAAAAAGCATAAGCCTATAGACCTTGGGATCAACCCTATTGGTCTTGACAGTGTCACAGATTTGCAAGAATTCAGCTAAGAACTGATGAGGATCTTCCAATGGAAGTCCATGAAACTTGCAATTCTGTTGCATTAGAGAAACTAATTGAGGCTTAAGCTCAAAGTTGTTTGCTCCAATGGCAGGGATAGAGATGCTTCTCCCATAGAAGTCGGGAGTAGGTGTAGTAAAGTCACCAAGCACCTTCCTTGCATTGTTGGCATTGTTGTTATTTTTGGCTGCCATGTCTTCTTCTGGTTTGAAAATTTCTGTTAGGTCCTCTCCAGAGAGTTGTGCTTTAGCTTCTCTTAGCTTTCTCTTCAAGGTCCTTTCAGGTTCAGGATCAGCTTCAACAAAGTATAGAATAGAGAGGAGAAGAAAGTATAGAATCCTCTATGTCACAGTATAGAGATTCCTTGAGGTGTCAGAGGAAAAGAAGAATAGAAGGATGAGATAGAAAGAGAAGAATTCGAACTTTAGAGAGAGAGAGTCCGAATTGCTGATAGTGGAGGAGTGTTAGTCCTTAAATAGAAGGATGTGAGAAGAGGGGAAGAATTTTCGAAATTAAATTTAAAAAGATTTTGAAATAATTAAAAAAAAATTTAAAAAAATTGATTGATGATTTTCGAAAATTAGAATTGAGAAAGTAATTAAGTGATTTTGAAAAAGATTTTGAAATTAGAAACCAAAAGATATGATTGAAAATCATTTTTGAAAAAGATGTGGTTGAGAAGATATGATTGAGAAAATCTGGTTTTAAAAAGATATGATTGACAAACAATTAAAAAGATTTGATTTTTAAAATTAATGCCTTGGCTAACAAGAAATTTGAAAGATATGATTCTAACATTCAATTATTGAACCTTTCTTAACAAGGAAGAAATTTTTTGAATCACATCTCTAATTGTTAGCAAGGATTTTTGAAAATAGTAAAAAAAAATAAAAATGGAAAGAAATTGATTTTGAAAAGATATTATTGAAAAGATATGATTTGAAAAAGATTTGATTTTGAAAAATTATGAAAATTTGAAAAAGATTTGAATTAAAAACAAAATCTTCCCTCTTGTGCCATCCTGGCGTTAAACGCCCAGAATGGTATCCATTCTGGCGTTTAACGCCCAAAATGCTACCATTTTGGGCATTTAACGCCCAGCCAGGTACCCTGGCTGGCATTTAAACGCCATTTTTTCTTCCTCACTGGGCGTTTTGAATGCCTAGCTTTTTCTGTTTAATTCCTCTGCTGAATGTTCTGAGTCTTCAATTCTCTGTATTATTGACTTGAAATTTTTTTTTTTGGATTTTTAATGATGAGAAACAATCAAAATGAAATTAATCATGGAAAATCATGATCAAAACAAATAATGCATGCAAGACACAAAACTTATAAGTTTGTATACTAGGGACAACAACAAATTGAGAAGGCATATGAAAAATAACAAAACACACAAAACAAGAGAATTTAAAGATCAGAGCAAGTGAATCATCAAGAACAACTTGAAGATTAATGAAGAACAAAATTCATACATTCGAAAAATGCAGGGAATAAATAAAACATGCAGGACACCAAACTTAAAAATTGACACTAGACTTAAACAAGAAACACAAATGATTTTTTATTTTTGTGATTTTAAAATTCTTTTTCGAAAACTAATTGGAAACGAGAAAGTAAGGAATTTAAAATTTTTAATGAGAATTCCAGGAATCATGCAATCTTAGTTTAAAACTCCGGTCCAGGAATTAGACATGGTTTACTAGCCAGCCAAGCCTTCAATGAAAGATTCGGTCCAAAACACTAGACATGGCCAATGGCCAGCCAAGCTTTAGCAGATCATTACTTTCAATAGTAAAATTGATAGAAATCAACAAGCTCTTGTGATGATAAGTTGAAACCTCGGTCCAAAAGTTTAGACATGATTTCACAACCAGCCAAACTTCAACAAATCATCATGAAACTCTAGAATTCATTCTTAAAAACTATGAAGAACAGAATAGAAATATTATATTTTTCTTTTTTTTCAAAAATTAAAAAGTAAAAAGCTTAAACATAAAATAAAATTACCTAATCTGAGCAACAAGATGAACCGTTAGTTGTCCAAACTCGAACAATCCCCGGCAACGGCGCCAAAAACTTGGTTGCGCGGGGATTGTTTGTTCCCCGGCAACAGCGCCAAAAACTTGGTGCATGAAATTGTGATCATCAATGGCGCCAACAACTTGGTACGCACAATTGTAATCTCAACTCTTTATCACAACTCCGCACAACTAACCAGCAAGTGCACTAGGTCGTTCAAGTAATAAACCTTACGTGAGTAAGGGTCGATCCCACGGAGATTGTCGGCTTGAAGCAAGCTATGGTCATCTTGTAAATCTCAGTCAGGTGGATTCAAATGGTTATGGAGAATTGATAATTAAAAGATGAATAAAATATATAATAGGATAGTAGACAAGGTTTAGACTTTTCGGATCTCAGGAATGGCCGCCAATAATTCTAGCCTATACCACGAAGGTTCTAATCTTAGATTAGAAACCCAAGAGATACACATTCAAGCTTGTTTGCTTGTAGAACGGAAGTGGTTATCAGGCACGCGTTCATAGCTGATAATGGTGATGAGTGTCACGGATCATCACGTTCATCATGTTGAAGAATGAATGGATATCTTGGAGAAGAAATAGGCTTGAGTTGAATAGAAAAACAATAGTACTTTGCATTAATTCATGAGGAACAACAAAGCTCCACACCTTAATCTATAGTGTATAGAAACTCCACCGTTGAAAATACATAAGAACAAGGTTTAGGCATGGCCATGAGGCCAGCCTCCAAACGTGAACATACAAGTTCGAAAGATGATATGAAAAAAGTGTGTGAAAATACAATAGCAAAAGGCCCTATTTATAGAAAACTGGTAGCCTAGGGTTTACAGAAATGAGTAAATGATGCAGAATCCACATCTGGGCCCACTTGGTGTGTGCTTGGGCTGAGCATTTGAAGCTTTTACATGTAGAGACTTTTCTTGGAGTTAAATGCCAGTTTTTGTGCCAGTTTGGGCGTTTAACTCCAGCTTTTATGCCAGTTCTGGCGTTTTGACGCCAGAATTTTTATGCTGACTTGGAATGCCAGTTTGGGCCATCAAATCTCGGGCAAAGTATGGACTATTATATGTTGCTGGAAAGCCCAGGATGTCTAATTTCCAACTCAATTGAGAGCGCGCCAATTAGGCTTATGTAGCTCCAGAAAATTCACTTCAAGTGCAGGGAGGTCAGAATCCAACAGCATCTGCAGTCCTTTCTTAGCCTCTGAATCAGATTTTTGCTCAGGTCCCTCAATTTCAGCCAGAAAATACCTGAAATCACAGAAAAATACACAAACTCATAGTAAAGTCCAGAAATGTGATTTTTATTTAAAAACTAATAAAAATATAATAAAAAGTAACTAAAATATACTAAAAACTACCTAAAAATAATGCCAAAAATCGTATAAATTATCCGCTCATCACATAGCCAAAGCAGTGAACCGCTTGGTTCTTCTACGCTCATCCGATCAAGACACTCCTCTTGGAGGTGGTGAGGGAACAATTGAAGGGCGTAGAGAAGAGGAGAGCATGGAGCCACAAGAAAAAGAAGAAGGGTTAGAGCATGAAGTGAAACAAGAGGGAGAAAGGGAAGTATGTGAACCGGAGGAGAGAAAGAGAGATATAAGGGAGATTGATCAAGATGAGGATTCCATT
Source organism: Arachis ipaensis (assembly GCF_000816755.2). Classification (NCBI taxonomy): domain Eukaryota; kingdom Viridiplantae; phylum Streptophyta; class Magnoliopsida; order Fabales; family Fabaceae; genus Arachis; species Arachis ipaensis. The sequence continues at coordinate 98,427,384 of NC_029788.2, forward strand.
ACTAAGGATTTTTTCTCCTCCTTAGTCAATCCCCTTAATGATCCTAATGAACCTCTTCCCATTGAGTTTGAGGGAGAGGTTGATGTGGACTTCACACAACCTCCAAGGTATGACTTAAGTGATAGGGAAGAGGAGGAAGAGGTTGATGAGAAAGGAGTTAACAACCAAGAACATATTGAGTAGGTGGCAATTTCATCTATGAACTTTATTGGCCCCCATCAATATGCTATCTTAGAGACGGATTACCAACTCAAGGTTCTTCTTGGGTTGGTACATAGTGGAAAAAGGAGTGTTGGTTGTTAAGTGAATCCAAGGGCCGTCAAGAAGACCAATTCAAGAATTGGAGTTCAAGTGGGATGCAAGGCACAATGGAGTGATTTCTGGAGAATGTTGGGGTGCTCCAAGAGTAAATTAAGAGCTTGTCCATCCTGCTTGAAGCATGAAGATCAACAGGAAGGATAACAGGAAACTAGAATATGGGGATGCCGGAGGAGCCTCTAAGTGCAAGCTTGGATGGAGGTTCAAGGAGAAGTGGAAACACAAGTCACCCTAGCAAGAATCTCCTCAACAAGTCCAACTTAAGGACTATAAACCAAAGTGCTAGGTGGGAGACACCCCACCATGGTAACATCTTTCTTACCCTTTCTCTTTGTTTATAGTCTTAGTTTATTGCATGTTTGCTTGTCTTAGTTAGCCTAGGATTAGTTCAATTTTGAGTTTAGATAGGTTAATTTTTATATGGATCATGATTTAGTGAAGTTTTGAATGTTTGGGGTTGAGATTTTGATTGTACTAAGGCTTGGTACTTTAGTTTTTAAAAGAAAAAAATTTTGAAACAGGGCATCTGTGCGTACTCATGCTGTTGTGCGTGCGCACGCAACTGTGAGTTTCATGACCTGTGCGAGCGCACAAGCCTGTGCGTCTAGACACTCTTCATATTGCCCTCTGTTCACAGCGCCAGCACGGTCTGTGCGTGGGCGCTCCCCTGTTTTCCTTGGTCTGTGCGTGCGCACCATCTTGTGCGTACGCACGCATGTTCTTTATTGTGCTCTCTGAGCGGCCGCACGCCAACTTACAACCACTCTGGTGGGAGCGTTGGCACAGCTTGTGCGCATGAACCCCTGCCCCTTTTCGCTCTTGTGCATGCGCACGGACCTGTGTGCACACGTACAGATGATCCTGCTTGCAAAAAAAAGAGTCTTCTGTACGTGCGTTGATAAACCCATATTTTATGATATATTTTGTACTTAATCTGAGTGATTAATTCAATCCTTCACCCACTTATTCATATTAATTGCATGGTTTTACTTTTCCTTCCTTATTATGTGATGTATGTGAAAAACATGTTTCCTATGCTTTAAAATTAATTATTTTAATTACCTTTATTTCCATTCGATGCCGTGATTAGTGTGTTGAGTAGTTTCAGATCTTCTAAGGAAGGAATGACTTAAAGGATGGAAAGGAAACATACAAAAATGGAAGGAAAGCATAAAACGGAGTTTGTGAAGAAACTGGCATCCACGCGATCGCATGGGCGACGCGAACGCATGCCAAGAGCGAAGAAGTAGCGACACGGCCGCATGACTGACGCGACCGCGCGCCTTAAGCAGAATACATATGACGCGGTCGCATGACTGACGCGACCGCATGGCAATAAAAAAACTCCGAATGGCGCGACCGCGTGACCCACGCGGACGCGTGACAGAGGCCACGCACCAGAAATTGTAGAAAACGCTCCCAGCGAATTTTGAAGCCTTTTTTGGCCCAAATCCAAGTCCAGAAGGCATAGACCAGAGGTTATGAAGTGGGAGAATGCATCCGTTTGAAAGGAGAGACCAATTTAGTTTAGTTTTCATGATTTAGATTTAGTTTTAGAGAGAGGTTCTCTCCTCTCTCTTCTCTCTTTAGGATTAGGATTTAGAATTAGGATTTTATTCGCTTTCAGGATTATCTCTTTATCAGGTTTAATATTCCTTTTTATTTACTTTTGCAATTTAATTTATGAATTCTTCCATGTTACAGATTACATCTTTGAATTAATGTTAATTGAGGTATTTCAGTTTAATATTGCTTTCTCTTATTTACATTATTGTTATTCCCATCTGAAGGCATTTTTATTCCAGTAGATTTAATTTTCTCCTTTTGGTCTTGGTTAAGAAATCAGTAACTCAGGAGTTATCAAACTCAAATATGAATGATAATTGTTATCTTGTTAATTAAATGAACTTCAATAATCCCAATCTTTTCTTAGGAAATAATTAGGATTCGAAGATCAAACCAATTAATCCCTTGACCTTCCTTTATCTTAGTAAAGGTTAACAAAGTGGAATTAAGATTCAATTCTCATCATCATTGATAAGGATAGCTAGGATAGGACCTCTAATTTCTCATTCCTTCCCAAAAGTTTATTTACAGTCATTTATTTATTTTACTTGCCATTTAAATTACTTGTTCTTCATTTACTTTATTTTCTAATTAAATCATTCCCTCCTCATTCTCAAAACCCCAATTTACAATCTCTATAACCAATAATAAGAACATACTTCCCTGCAGTTCCTTGAGAAGACGACCCGAGGTTTGAATACTTCGGTTATCAATTTATTTAGGGGTTTGTTACTTGTGACAACCAAAACGTTTGCAAGAAAGGTTGATTGCTTGGTTTAGTAACTATACTTACAACGAGAGTTTACTATGACCTCTAAACCATCAATCTTCCGCTCTTTCAAAATGGCGCCGTTGTCGGGGAACTGCAATCGTGTGCCTTATTATTGGTTATTGTAAATATTTTTCTTTTACTTGTTTATTTGTCTTTATTTTTCCCCTCTTTATTTCTTTTTCGTTACTATGAATTCTCACCCCTTTCGCTTTGTGTTTGGTTCTAATGTTATTGAAAGGAATGGAAGTTATAACAGGAACATGCATCAAGGTCAGAGCAACCAAAGATGGATGGAGCCAAGAGGATCTGATCAACCCTTTAGGCAACAACACCCTCCAAGATATCATGAACAAAGACCATTCTACAATGCATACCAAGCAAATAGACATGGTGGACAACCTTGTAATTACCAACAAACCCCACCCTGTGCTTATAGACCATCCTCTCAACATAACTTCGAACCACCACACTCACAAGCTTCTTTTTACCATTCATCACCGTATGATCCTCATTTACCCCAGTTCCAATCCAATCACTCCCAAACACCACCACTTCCCCCTGTGCCATATCCAAATCTATCACCCCGAGAATTAGAGGTTCGCCTCAAGGAAACAGTAAATCAACTTCAAACAACCCTTCATCAACTGGAGCAAGCAGTAAGTCAATTATCTTCTAGACGTTCGAACATTCAAGGACATCCCATAGTCCCATGTGGACAATCTAACGAAGAGCGTAGCATGAAAGAAATACTAGAAACTCCAGTGGACAAGACAGAGCATGGCTTCGTACTGGAACAAGTAGAGGAAGCTGTCATTATTGAAGAAGAAGAGTTGGTTGAAGACTTAAGAGACGCTGAACCTCCATGGAAATCCAAAGTTGTGGAGCATTCTGTCAAGGATGTTACAATTGATGCTAAGGAGGATTGTGCACAATCTCTAGAGCAAGTCTTTCATGAAGAAATAGACAGAATAACCCAAGGAACAAATTTCCTTGATGATGATAGTCACAAGTCAAGTTCTTCTAGTAATGAACTTGCATCCGCAAGTGAATTCTCTGAGATCGAAGAATCTTCCCCAAGTGAATACGAAGATGATACGGAGGTAGATTTCTCTCGACCTCCAGTCTATGACTTAAGTGATGAGGAAGACATAGATGGCTTTGATCAGGACATGGATACATTTGAAGAATCTTGCAAGGAAGTGGAGAATTTCATAGAAGAGCACAAGGGAGTAGAACTCACAGAACCACTGGAACCACCTATCCCAAGGCCATTACCACCCAATACAAGCTTCAAGTGGGTACAATCCTTAACCTTTAACTGTATTTTTCCACTTGAATATGGTTTGCTTGAAACAGATGGCCAGCTTAGAGCTCTCTGCGGCTTTAAGAGTAAGCAAGAAATGGCTCGTACTCAGAGCTGGTGCACAAGGTTCAATAAGGTTCCACGCTTCAACTTAAAGTGCACGGATTGGCATCATGATCAATCGGATGGATCTCAAAAAATGTTTGGTTATCCTGGTGAGAATCTAATCTCTAAATCACCTGGATGGAAAAGTATAGATCAAGACGAAGGCGGATTCAAAAGCAAAGTTTGGGATCCTGGAATCTGTGCTGACATTCATCACCCCGGGAGCCTGACAATCTGTTTGAAGCTGCTTAGAAGCTTCACATGCCTAGTTTGGGACCCCGGAGGCTATTGGCATTCCAAACATTGGTGGAGATTTCTGGCTGAATTTAAGCATAAGGCGCCATAACAGGAAGCTCATCCAATGTCCAACTTAAGGACTTTAACTAAAAGTGCTAGGTGGGAGACAACCCACCATGGTATGATCGTCCCTTTTTTTCAATTTTTATTTAGTTTTATTTGTTTTCAAGTTTTATTTTATTTTATTATATTGAACCTGGAAGTTTTGCATTGCATTCATATTTGCATTCTGCATACAGTTTTAAAAAAAAGGGTGCGCGACGCGACCGCATCACTCATGCGATCGCGTCAAGTTGCAAAAAATACTTCCCACGCGACCGCGTCATTCACGCGACCGCGTGACCTGGAGATTGGCGTAAAGATCCAACGTCCAGAAAGTTAGGCTGGAATCGTGCGGCCATTGTGCGTTTAGCACAAAATGCCCACGCGATCGCGTCACTCACACGATCGCGTCACTTGTACAACCCCAATCCCACGCGACCGTGTGAGCGACGCGACCGCGTCGCATGGATTGCACAAACACCCCAAAGGAGATAGAGAGTTGCGCTGAAACGATGCTGGATTCGTGCGATTAGCACAAATCCCAGCGACGCGATCGCATGCCCCAGGTGATTGCGTCATTTACTCTTTTTGCCCTCCACGCGATGGCGTCAACCACCATTTCAGCCCAACCACGCGACCGCGTGCCCCACGCGATCTCGTGAATTCAAATTATAACCCCTCAATCACGCGAACTCTATCAGTCGCGCCCCCCTCCCCAAACCCCTCCACTCCCTCTCTTCTTCTCCAACCCCCAACCACCACCCAGCCACCATCACCGCCACCGCCAGACGCCGCCGACCACCCAGACGCCGCCGTCACCTACCCCCTTCCTCCTTCCCCCTTCTTTCTTCTTCTTTCTTCTTTCTTCCTCCTCCTCTGCCACTGCTCACCACCGCACCACCACCCACCACCGTGCCGCCGCGCCACCCTCTTCCACCGTGCCGGACGCCACCGCCGTCATCCCCAGCCACCTCTCTGCCCCACTCTCTTTCTTACGCCTACCAGGTTCTGACGAACGCCACCCTTCTATCCTTCATAGTTAATTCATATTTTTTCTATTTATGTTCGTCATTAGGCTAGTTAGATATGCATGTTGTAGTGGATCTTAGGTTGTTAGGTAGCCTAGGATGTGGTTAGTGAATTTAGGTCTGTTTAATTGTGTTGTTCGTGTTTCTTGTTTTATTCTGCTGTTGCTGTGATGATTGTAATGTTCATATGCTGTACTTCCTTATTTCCTGCTGCTCTGTACACTGAATTTTCATATTTATATTCCTTATATGTAATTGCAGCTTTAATTTTGATTCATATGAACTATTCTGTTGCTATTTATTTTCTGGGACAATCCAATTTTAGCTAGAATGCTGCCCAAATTTCTGTAAAATATTTTCATTCATGTTTTGGTTTTGGCATTTTGAACTCTGCTCTCCTCTGCTTTAACCGAACCAATTCATGACTGCCCGGGCATGCTTTCTTATCCTTTTTGATTTCTTGGTTCATAAACTACATTTTTAATGTTTGATTCCAATTTTTGCTTTCTCTATATCTATTTGAATCATCATCACCCTGTTTTCCTTATTTGGATATGAGTTACTCATAGCTTCTAACTGTGAATACTTGTTATTTAGAAACTTATCATTATGCCACTTACTTTAACCCACTTTTTACTTACTCACTAATGTTAACTTCCTAACTCTTTTTCAATTTTGACCAACCTAACCTTTCAAAACTTCTCTTATGATTTTCTTTCACTTTCGTTTAACATACTAACCATGGCATGATGTTATTTTTTCTATTTAACATGAATTCAATTACATTTTGGATTGTGATTTCTTCTTTTAGAACTTTTAACTCCTATTCAATCCTTAATGCACATTTACTTAGCTCATATTCATTACTCTCCTGCTCCTTTGCCACTATGTGCTTCTTTTGTTAATTACCTCCTTGTTTTCCTGTTTTTATTATATCCTTGAATTCTGTTTTTCAGGATGTCGGACTCCCACAGAAAAGGGAAAGGAAAGGCAACAACTGGCAAACGGAAAAGAGGAGAAGCCTCTATGTCTATCATAGATCTCATGCATGATACCTCCTTGCGGGAGAAAAACTTTACCCCGCAGGAGAAGTTCGACCAGCTTATCCCTGCCACTGATCCAGTAAAGTTTGCAAACCGATACTGTGAGCTGAGGTAGCCGGTGTTTGCAGCCTCCAGGAACCTATACCTGGAGAGAACTTTGAAGGTCCCAGAAGAACTCCAGCAATACACCTCTGAGCAAATCAAACAAAGAGGCTGGTTCTTCCTGGAAAGACCCCTGACTGAGGTCAATGCATCTTGGGTTCGGGAATTCTACTGCAATTACTTCAAAACTTTCCTAGATGCAGTGAACCTTAGAGGAAAGTAGATTCTGGTCACTGAAGAGGCCATTGAAGAAGTTCTGAAGCTTCTGCCAAAAACTGATCAGCTGGATGGTTATCAGAAAGCTGAGGAGGATATGCGCTTCATGCGATTTGATTGGGATGCAGTAAAGGCCCGGATAGCCCTTGACCCGACCGTTCCTTGGATTATGGGTCAAAACACCACCATGCCAAAGGGAATCAAGCGAATTTACCTAAATGATGAGGCTCGGCTATGGCATCAGATTCTTAGCAACTTCATTATGCCGAGTACTCACGAGACTGAGATACCAACCGCTATGATCACCCTCCTATGGTGTGTGATGGAGGGTAATGACCTGTACCTGCCACGCTTTATCCGGTACTATATGGCCAGGGTCCACGTCCGAGGCACTCTTCCCTTTCTTTATCTGGTTACACAGCTAGGCCGTTAAGCTGACGTGCCTTGGGAGGATGCTGATGAAAAGCCACCTGCTGCAGAATGCAAGAAGATTATCCCTCACAGCAGGAACTTTCTGACTTTGGGCTACAGACCTCCATTCCTTACTGCTACTACTGACACAGCCACACCATCTGCCGGCCCCTCTTCTTCCACAGCTACCCCTGCCACCACCGCTGCACCTCCACCTGCCCCATAGCACATCTATCATCTAGTGCACCGCCTGTTTCGATGGCTTGACCAGATGGAGCGTCGCAACAAGCGACGCTATGAGCACCTGAAGCTGATGATACGCTCTGGCGACATCCCCTTCGAGCCTGACACACCATCCGAGGCATCTGAGGAGGAGACGGATGCTCATGAGGCAGAAACCCATCCACAGAGCGAGGCAGAGCAGGCAAGCACCCAGCAGGCAGCATCACATCAGGAGGCTCCGCCTCAGATTCAGGCTGTAGATTCCGAGATCCCTATCCAGTCAGCACCTCCTCTACAGCAGGCTGATCCTCAGACCACCACCACAGAGACCCTAGCTACCCAACCTTCCAGTGATGACACCCCTTCACACCCTGCTTGAGTGAGCATCGGGGACGATGTTACATTTTAAGTATGGGGAGGTCGCCATTTCCGGCGTTCTTTTTTTTTTTTTTTTTGATGAAGACACACGTTCATGGATTGAGGAAGGTGATGAGTGTCACTGATCATCACCTTCTCCATAGTTAGGCGCGAATGGATATCTTAGATAGGAACACGCATGTTTGAATGGAAAACAGAAATACTTGCATTAATTCATCGAGACACAGCAGAGCTCCTCACCCCCAACAATGGAGTTTAGAGACTCATGCCGTCAAAGAGTACAAAGTTTAGATCTAAATGTCATGAGATACAAAATAAGTCTCTAAAAGTTGTTTAAATACTAAACTAGTAGCCTAGGTTTACAAAAATTGAGTAAACTATGATGGGTGGTGCAGAGATCCACTTCTGGGGCCCACTTGGTGTGTGCTGGGACTGAGACTTAAACAATTCACGTGCATAAGGCTGTCTTGGGCGTTCAACGCTAGGTTTGGATCCATTTCTGGCGTTGAACTCCAACTTTTAATCCTTTTCTGGCGCTGGACGCCAGAATTGGTCAGAGAACTGGCGTTGAACGCCAGTTTACGTCCTCTATCCTTGAGCAAAGTATGGACTATTATATATTTCTGGAAAGCCCTGGATGTCTACTTTCCAACGCAATTGGAAGAGCGCCATTTTGAGTTCTATAGCTCCAGAAAATCCACTTTGAGTGCAGGGAGGTCAGAATCCAACAGCATCAGCAGTCCTTTTTCAGCCTGAATCAGAGTTTTGCTCAGCTCCCTCAATTTCAGCCTGAAAAATACCTGAAAATACAGAAAAATACACAACTCATAGTAAAGTCCAGAAATATGAATTTTTCCTAAAAACTAATGAAAATAAACTAAAAACTAACTAAAACATACTAAAAACTATATGAAATTAACCCCAAAAAGCGTATAAAATATCCGCTCATCA
>NC_029788.2:98436610-98441210 GCF_000816755.2 Arachis ipaensis
AACTCCAAGAGCAATCAACCAAGGCCTCTATCAACCCAATTCCATCAAGAGCAAAGGCCCAATTGAAGGCTTGAAGACCATTTGAAGAAAGTGTATAAATAGCATAGGATTTAAGTTTTTCGAGAGCTTTCTTTTCGGTTTTGATTTAGTAGTTTTGTAGAGAGCTCACTTTTACATTTTGGCATTGTTGTTTTAATTCAAGAGAATTCGGGGAGGAGAATTGATCTCTCTTCTTCCTTGTTCTTGCTTGAATACTCTTTACTTTTCTTGCCTCGGATCTTGGGTGGAGAATTGAAGAAATTCTGTTTCAATCTCACCTTGGGATCTTGTTTAATTTTACTGCACAATTGAATTTCAATTTCTGATAATTGCTTCTTCATCTACTTTCTCTGCAATTTACATTTCCTTTGCAATTGCTCTTGTTGGATCTAGGAAGGCATTGAGATCTAGACTTGGTTATCTAGTCTCTTGAGTCCTGAGATCTGGATTCCCATTTTAAATTCCCTGTTTAAAGCTTTCCAAGTTCATTTACATTTCCGTTTTAGATCCGGTTCGATTCAAGTTACCTTCTACTTGTCTGATCAATGCAATTTACTTTTCCTTGTTTAAATTCTGCAAATCCACTTCCCAATTCCCTTTACAATTCAAGCCATTTACATTTCTTGCACTTTAAGATTCTGCAATTTACATTTCTTGCGTTCTAAGTTTCTGCTATTTAATTTCTTGTTCTTTAAGATTCAGCACATTTACCTTCTCTGCTCTTTAATTTCATGCGATTTACCCATTCCCTTTACTTTCCATGCAATTTAAATTCTGTTAATCACAAATCACTCAACCAAATCTTGATTCGCTTGACTAAATCAACCATTAAACTAAAATTGGTCAATCCTTCAATCCCTGTGGGATCGACCTCACTCACGTGAGTTATTATTACTTGATGCGACCCGGTGCACTTGCCGGTGAGTTTTGTGTCGGATCGTTTTCCGCACATTAGACACTATCACAGAGTTAAAGCAGAAATTGGAATTTAACAACCTTAGTTCTGGGAAACGGGTGTTCCTCGGATCTTTGGGGTCTTTGGTCCTTCAAGAGATAACTTCTGGCACTTCAAGTCCCTCAAGTCACGCCCTTGCTCCTCTTGTTCTTTAAACATATATGTGAGAATTTGACTGTGCTCCTTCTGTTCTTTTATTATTTGTTCCATAGCTTCCCGTATCTTGGTAACAGACGTCTCAAGATACTCCCAGTATTCAGATTGAGGGATTTCTGGGAGAAATTCCTGTGTTTTCTTCTTGGTGGGATCATCCTGTGCTTGTTGTTTTTCCTCAAGAACAATCCCTTCAGTCACCATGAAGTGACATTTTTCCCAGTTTAAAACTAGGTTGGTCTCTTGGCATCTTTTTAGAACAAGTTTCAGGTGATCATGACAGGAGCTGAATGAGTCTCCATATACTGAGAAGTCATCCATGAAGACTTCCAAAAATTTTTCCACCATATCAGAGAAAATAGAGAGCATGCATCTCTGGAAGGTTGCAGGCGCATTACACAGCCCAAATGGCATCCTTCTATAAGCAAATACTCCAGATGGACATGTGAATGATGTTTTCTCTTGATCCTGAGGATCTACTGCAATCTGGTTATAGCCTGAGTAGCCGTCCAAAAAGCAGTAGTAATCATGATCTGCTAGTCTTTCTAGCATCTGGTCTATGAATGGTAAAGGAAAATGATCCTTTCTGGTGGCTGTATTGAGCCTTCTGTAGTCAATACACATGCGCCACCCTGTAACTGTTCTTGTAGGAACCAGTTCATTCTTTTCATTATGAACCACTGTCATTCCGGGTTGGTTTAACTTCTTCATTTAAACCAAGCTTTCTGATAGTGGATGCAGGTATTAGGTTGATGCTTGCCCCAAGATCGCATAAAGCTGTCTTGGTGCAATTACCTTCTAATATGCATGGTATCAGAAAACTCCCAGGGTCTTTAAGCTTTTCAGGAAAGCTCTTCAGAATGACTGCACTGCATTCTTCGGTAAGGAGAACTCTTTCTGTTTCTCTCCAATCCTTTTTATGACTCAAGATCTCTTTCATGAACTTGGCATAAGAAGGTATTTTCTCAAGTGCTTCTGCAAATGGAATCTTTATTTCAAGAGTCCTGAGGTAATCTGCAAAGCGAGCAAATTGCTTATTCTGCTCCTCTTTCCGGAGTTTTTGAGGATAAGGTATCTTGGCTTTATATTCCTCAACCTTAGTTGCTACAGGTTTATTGCCTACAGAAGTGGTTGAAGAAGCCTTCTTAGAGGGGTTGTTATCAGCATTTGTGTGTGTCTAATCCCTCACTGGCAATTGAGTGCCAGGGCTAGAAGCTGGAGTGAAATTGGACGCCAGCTCCTTGTCTGTTCCTGGCGTCTGAACGCCAGAACTATGCCCATTTTGGGCGTTCAGTACCAGATCTTGCCCATTTTGGGCGTTCAACGCCAGATCCTTGCCTATTTCTGGCGTTGAACGCCAGTCCTGCCTTGTTTCTGGTGTTGAACGCCAGTCCTGAGCATGGTCTGGGCGTTCAGCGCCAGCCTTCCACCAAATTTCTGGCGTTGTAGTTCCAGAATTACTTTTCCCTGGGCTCTTACTGTCCTCAGGTGAATTTTGGGTGGTTTGCTCATTTCTTAGCTTTTTGCTGCCTTGAGGTGGGGTATTTAATGTTTTCCCACTTCTTAATTGAACTGCTTGGCATTCTTCTGTTATTTGTCTTGACAATTGCTGCTTCGTTTGCTTCAATTGTTCTTCCATATTTATATTATCCATCCTTGTCTCTTGTAGTTTATCCTTGAATTAAGCTAACTGCTTTGTTAGAAAATCCAATTGCTGATTGAATTCAGCAGCTTGCTCTGCAGGACTGAGTTCAGCAGTTGCTGTTTTAGCCTTTTCTTTCATGGAAGAGTCACAGCTTAGGTACAGATGCTGATTTCTAGCAATTGTATCAATGAGCTCTTGAGCTTCTTCAATTATCTTTCTCATGTGGATAGATCCACCAGCTGAGCAATCTAGAGACATCTGAGCTCCTTCTGCAAGCCCATAATAGAAGATGTCTAACTGAACCCACTCTGAAAACATTTTAGAGGGGCATTTTCGTAGCATCTCTCTGTATCTCTCCCAGGCATCATAAAGAGATTCATTATCTCCTTGTTTAAAGCCTTGGATGTCCAGCCTTAGCGGTGTCATCCGTTTTGGAGGAAAGTATTGATTCAGGAATTTTTCTGTCAGCTGTTTCCATGTCCTTATGCTATGTAAAAAAAATTTTATTTTTATTTATTTATTTATTTATTTAATTATTTCGAAAATAAAATAAATTAAAATAAAATAAATAAAAATAGATGAAGATTTTCGAAAAAATGAGGGGAGAGAAAGTGGTCAGGAAGTTTTGAAAAAGATATGATTTGAAAAAGATTTTAAATTTTGAAAAAAATCTGAATTTTGGAAATAAATTTCGAAAATTTGTTTTAGAAATAGAGAGAAAAGATATTTTTGAATTTAGTGAGGAAAGAGAAAAACAATAAAATAGCACACGATTTAAAATTTTTAGATCTAATGCTCCTAGTTTTCGAAAATTTTGGAGGGACAACACCAAGGAACACCAAACTTAAAAATTTTAAGATCAAGACACAAGGAAAACTCAAGAACACTTTGAAGACTCACAAAAATACAAGAACATGAAGGAAGAACACCAAATTTTAAAATTTTTAGAAAACCAAACAAAAATTTTTGAAAGACACAGAAAAATCAACAAGAAAACACCAAACTTAAAGTTTGGCACAGGATTTAATAGAAAAAATATTTTTGAAAAAGATTTTAAAAAGAAAATAAGGATTCTAAAATTTTAACACGACAATATCAAGAGACTCTAAACCAAAAAAAAAAGAGAAATTTTTCCTAATCTAAGCAACAAAATAAACCGTCAGTTGTCCAAACTCGAACAATCCCCGGCAACGGCGCCAAAAACTTGGTGCACGAATTATGAATCACACTTTTCACAACTCGTACCACTAACCAGCAAGTGCACTGGGTCGTCCAAGTAATACCTTACGTGAGTAAGGGTCGAATCCCACGGAGATTGTTCATTTGAAGCAATCTATGGTTATCTTGCAATTCTTAGTCAGGAAGTCAATTGTATTTATCAGTTGAATTGCGAGTAAACAGGAGAGCATGGGATAAAGGTTACTTGTTATGCAGTAATGGAGAATATGTTGGAGTTTTGGAGATGCTTTGTCTTCTGAATCTCTGCTTTCCTTTGTCCTCTGATTCACGCACGCACGTCCTTCTATGGCAAGCTGTGTGTTGGGGCATCACCGTTGTCAATGGTTACATCCCCTCCTCTTGTGAAAATGGTCCAAATGCTCTGTCACAGCACGGCTAATCATCTGAGGTTCCCGATCATGCTGGAATAGGATTCACCCTCCTTTTGCGTCTGTCACTACGCCCAGCACTCGCGAGTTTGAAGCTCGTCACAGTCATTCAATCCCTGAATCTTACTCGGAATACCACAGATAAGGTTTAGACTTTTCGGATTCTCATGAATGCCGCCATCAGTTCTAGCTTATACCACG
>NC_029788.2:98444254-98446096 GCF_000816755.2 Arachis ipaensis
ATATCTTAGATAGGAACACGCATGTTTGAATGGAAAACAGAAATACTTGCATTAATTCATCGAGACACAGCAGAGCTCCTCACCCCCAATAATGGAGTTTAGAGACTCATGCCGTCAAAGAGTACAAAGTTTAGATCTAAATATCATGAGATACAAAATAAGTCTCTAAAAGTTGTTTAAATACTAAACTAGTAGCCTAGGTTTACAAAAATTGAGTAAACTATGATGGGTGGTGCAGAGATCCACTTCTGGGGCCCACTTGGTATGTGCTGGGGCTGAGACTTAAACAATTCACGTGCATAAGGCTGTCTTGGGCGTTCAACGCCAGGTTTAGATCCATTTCTGGCGTTGAACTCCAACTTTTAATCCTTTTCTGGCGCTGGACGCCAGAATTGGGCAGAAAACTGGCGTTGAACACCAGTTTACATCGTCTATCCTAGAGAAAAGTATGGACTATTATATATTGCTGGAAAGCCCTGGATGTCTACTTTCCAACGCAATTGGAAGCTTGCCATTTTGAATTCTGTAACTCTAGAAAATCCACTTTGAGTGCAGGGAGGCCAGAATCCAACAGCATCAGCAGTCCTTTTTCAACCTGAATCAGATTTTTGCTCAGCTCCCTCAATTTCAGCCAGAAAAATACCTGAAATTACAGAAAAACACACAACTCATAGTAAAGTCCAGAAATATGAATTTTTCCTAAAAAATAATGGAAATAAACTAAAAACTAACTAGAATATACTAAAAACTATATGAAATTAACCCCAAAAAGCGTATAAAATATCCGCTCATCACATTACATGTTAGTTAGTTAACAACATTTCATCAAGGAGAAACACTAGAACTTTAAAGCCATTCAATATAAGTTTTACATTGAGAATAATGGGAATTTTTAACTAAACCTGCATGACATACATAAGTGATAAATGATTTTTGAGCTAGAGAACACACAGCCTGTGAGTTTTGAGCTTAATTGTATGGTTGCATTCAAACCATAATATTTTATTCCTATGTGTTCCACCCTTCTTTTTTATTCTGATGTTCTTTATTTTGTTTTAATCTATATGTCCGATTATAGAATAGAAATACATACCAAGAGAGTGATTGAGGCCATTATTTGATTTTAGCTCACTTATCCCAAAATAGCCTACCCTTTACATCACCCTTGTTAGCCCCTTGAGCCTTTAAATCCCCTTTTATTCTATCAACCACATTACTAGCCTTAAGCAGAAAAATAAAATAAAAAAAATCCCAAGTTGAATCCTTGGTTAGCTTAAGATAGGAAATTATGTATGGTTTAAATGTGGGAAAACCTATTGGGAACATGGATGATAAAAACAAAAGGTAGAAAAGTTGAAAAGAATAAAATAATTCAAAATAAAAGTTTTGGGAAGCATGCTCATGTAAAATCAAAATAATTGAATTACCATGTGCATTAAAAAAAGTGTTATTTTTCAATAGTTGAATAAAGGGGACACAAAAGAATTCCCCAAATGTGAAATAAAGCAATGCACATGGGATAAAAATAATAAACATTGAAACATGAGCATGTAACATCAAAAGTGGGAAAATATGGGAGAATAGGTAAAAGAAGCTTTGCTTTACAAAGTATGTATGTTAGGTGAGATCTTAGACTAATCAAGGATTCGCTTAATTAGCTCACTTAGCCTTATACATATACATTTACCTTTACCTTGGCCCCATTACAACCTTAATTAAAGACCTCATGATTTTTGGTATGTCTATATTCTATAATTGTTGATTGGTTAGATGAAGAATAAAGTTATAGAAAGTAAGAATAGAAAGAAGAATAGAGTGATTAACCCAATAAACACTGAGTGA
>NC_029788.2:98446223-98477557 GCF_000816755.2 Arachis ipaensis
ATATATATGACTCCTTGAGAATGTGAATTAATTCAACTACATGCAAGCTTTATATACAAGTGAATAACAATTAAGAATTGCATGATGCATCATTCATTTAGGTAGTTGAATTTAGATTAGATTGCATTGCATGGCATTCCACCACTTCAACCTAACATTACTCTTGGACTTAGCATGAGGACATGCTATTGTTTAAGTGTAGGGAGGTTGATAAACCCATATTTTATGATATATTTTGTGCTTAATCTGAGTTATTTATTCAATCCTTCACCCACTTATTCATATTAATTGCATGGTTTTACTTTTCCTTCCTTATTATGTGATGTATGTGAAAAACATGTTTCCTATGCTTTAAAATTAATTATTTTAATTTCCTTTATTTCCATTCGATACCGTGATTAGTGTGTTGAGTAGTTTCAGATCTTCTAAGGCAGGAATGACTTAAAGGATGGAAAGAAAACATACAAAAATGGAAGGAAAGCATAAAACGGAGTTTGTGAAGAAACTGGCATCCACGCGATCGCATGGGTGACGCGGACGCATGCCAAGAGCGAAGAAGTAGCGATGCGGCCGTATGACTGATGCGACCGCATGGCAATAAAAAAACTCCGAATGACGCGACCGCATGACCCACGCGGACGCGTGACAGAGACCACGCACTAGAAATTGCAGAAAACGCTCCCAGCGAATTCTGAAGCCCTTTTTGGCCCAAATCCAAGTCCAGAAGGCCTAGACCAGAGGTTATGAAGTGGGAGAATGCATCCGTTCGAAAGGAGAGACCACTTTAGTTTAGTTTTCATGATTTAGATTTAGTTTTAGAGAGAGGTTCTCTCCTCTCTCTTCTCTCTTTAGGATTAGGATTTAGAATTAGAATTTTATTCGCTTATCTCTTTATCAGGTTCAATATTCCTTTTTATTTACTTTTGCAATTTAATTTATGAATTCTTCCATGTTACAGATTACATCTTTGAATTAATGTTAATTGAGGTATTTCAGTTTAATATTGCTTTCTCTTATTTACGTTACTGTTATTCCCATCTGAAGGCATTTTTATTCCAGTAGATTTACTTTTCTCCTTTTGGTCTTGGTTAAGAAATCAGTAACTCAGGAGTTATCAAACTCAAACATGAATGATAATTGTTATCTTGTTAATTAAATGAACTTCAATAATCCCAATCTTTTCTTAGGAAATAATTAGGATTCGAAGATCAAACCAATTAATCCATTGACCTTCCTTTATCTTAGTAAAGGTTAACAAAGTGGAATTAAGATTCAATTCTCATCATCATTGATAAGGATAGCTAGGATAAGACCTCTAATTTCTCATGCCTTGCCAAAAGTTTATTTACAGTCATTTATTTATTTTACTTGCCATTTAAATTACTTGTTCTTCATTTACTTTATTTGCTAATTAAATCATTCCCTCCTCATTCTCAAAACCCCAATTTACAATCTCCATAACCAATAATAAGAACATACTTCCCTGCAGTTCCTTGAGAAGACGACCCGAGGTTTGAATACTTCGGTTATCAATTTATTTAGGGGTTTGTTACTTGTGACAACCAAAATGTTTGCAAGAAAGGTTGATTGCTTGGTTTAGTAACTATACTTACAACGAGAGTTTACTATGACCTCTAAACCATCAATCTTCCGCTCTTTCATGCGTACACTTCTATATCCCCGTTCTGTTCAGAGCACTCGCACACCTTGTGTGAGCGCACACCTTCCCTGTTTTCATGTCGTGTGCGTACGCAACACACTTGTGCGTATGCACAGATGCTATTTTGGGCAAATTTTGTTTGCATTTTTCGTTAAACCGTAACACACTTCTACCCCTCTCTTTTCTCTCTTTTGCCCTATTTTATACTTATTCTTGTTAGTTTCCATTGCATCTCATTTTTGTTTTAGTAATTATATTAGTTTTAGTTTAAGTGTTTGTGATTAAATAAGTTACAGGTGTTTGTTTGATGTTGATTGGGTTGTTTCTTGGTTGAATTTCATCAATGCACTTATATATACTTTACCTTAAATTACTATCACCTAATTGGATTTCTACATTTATGTTTTGTTGCATATTAGGTGAAACTTTTATAAGTGCACATGGAATTTAGTGAATTGAATTGACTTGCTTGTTCATCATGGATTTTAAATTAATATGATCACATCACAAGGTATTTGTTCCTTGTTAATGCTTTACATTTGTTTGAGTGACTTGCCTTGATTCTCATCATGACCTGCCACTTTTTCTAACAAGCACCTTATACATGTGATTATTTGATTATTTCTAAGGATGAATAAGTTGTTTCTCTTCATCACTGAATTGGTTATCGCCTGTTGTGCTATTTTAGTAATCTTGCACTTTCACTTGCACAATTTCAATATCCAATATTTCCTAAATTCAATTCACTCCGGTTGCAATTGCGTAAGCTTGCTTGTATTTAATTGATGCTCATTCATTGCTTGAATTTTAGGCCATTTAGTTGAAGAACTCATGCTTACCTTTTCATTGTGTGGATGCCATTTTAACCGGCCGTTGTGTGCATTCTAACCGCGCGCATAATTGGAATACACACATGGCTCATCATTTTCATCATACCACACCACTATGCAAACTTCCTCAATTAGATGCTTATGTGCTTCTTACTTTACCTTTTTTGTGCTACTTGCCCTATGAGTCCTAATTATACTTTATTCATTCTTTTCGAGGATGAGACATAAAGGCAAGGAGCCAGGAGAGGAGGAGGAAACCGAGGATGGAGATGCCGAGAATACAAGACTTGGCGGTTTTCTACAGTAACCCAAGCCCCCGCATCCGCCAGCTGAAGGTGGAGCCACTTGAGAGACATTCCCCCCTAAATCGTGTTAGTGCACGGAGGACTGTGCAACGCTTAAGTGTGGAGGAGGATTCGTCATTTTGGGGTGTAAACTTTCTTTTCCTAAACACTTTTCACTTTATTTTTATTTCTTTTAGTAGGTTTCTTGTATATATTTGGATGTTTTTTGACTGTTGCAATGCATTTCTTCTAGTATATATATCTTAGCTTATGCATAGTTTATATCTAGCTATTGCATGTTGCATTCTTGCATCTTTTTCTTAGTATATAGTTTATAGATAGAGTTGTGATTGGATGATGTGAATATCATAGTGCCTAGTTCAATTTTGTCCTAATTGTTCATGTTAGTTTTTCGTTGTTGAAAATTAGGAATAGAACTAGGAAAATTTTGAAAATTACATCCATCACAACATACATACATATAGGAAATAATTTTGGTGGAAAACAACAAAGATTTCCAAGAAATTTGTCTTTAGGGCGTTCTATTGAATTAATTCGGAAAATTGTTTTTAAACTTGCTTGAATGAATTTTTGTGGAACATAGAAGAGAGATAGAACAAATACCTTGTGAGTCTTTGAGCTTTAATAAGTGGTTACACATTATAACCACTATTTTGTTCATGGTGTGCTATATCTCTTCTATTATTGTGATCTTAGTTTTGCTTGATTCTTTATTTCCGATGTTTGATGTCTTGAATGCATTTAGCAAGATTGAGGTCATTTTTGAGTTACTCACTCACACATATGGACCTACCTTTGCATCTACCTTTGTTAACCCTTTTTGAGCTTTTTTAATCCCCTTTCTTCTAATTGTTAGCACATCACAACCCTAAGAGGAAAACCATGAATTGCCTTTAATTGAATCTTTGATTAGCTTAGGTTGAGGAGTGTATGTCATTTAAGTGTGGGAAAAATTTTGGGAAGTATTCGTAGAGAAACATTTTGTTTTGGGTAATTATTGAAAATTTGGGAAAAATGGGTGCACATTCATGTATCAATTTGCTTTAACCATATGCATTTGTTATAGAAAAAGAAAAAAAATAGAAAAGAAAAAAATGAAGTGAAAGAAAAAAAATATAGTAATAAGATGGGACAAAAGTTATCCCAAAGAAAAAAAAAGAAAAAAATGATGATGAATAAGAAATGCATATGTGTTTTGAATAGAAACTAAG
Organism: Arachis ipaensis; assembly: GCF_000816755.2. Lineage (NCBI taxonomy): Eukaryota > Viridiplantae > Streptophyta > Magnoliopsida > Fabales > Fabaceae > Arachis > Arachis ipaensis. The sequence goes on from NC_029788.2 coordinate 98,450,230, forward strand.
GCATGAATGTGTGTGAAAAGAAGTAATGGGTGGCTAGAATGCATTTTTGTGATTTGATTGATATAGGTTAAGTTGGATACTTAACCTAATTGGTGCACGAAATTGTGATCATCAACAATGGCGCCAAAGGCTTGGTGCTCTCAAACGTGAATCACACTTTGTCACAACTTCGCACAACTAACCAGCAAGTGCACTGGGTCGTCCAAGTAATAAACCTTACGTGAGTAAGGGTCGATCCCACGGAGATTGTCGGCTTGAAGCAAGCTATGGTCACCTTGTAAATCTCAGTCAGGCGGATTCAAATGGTTATAGAGAATTGATAATTAAAACATAATTAAAATATAAAGTAGGATAGAGATACTTATGTAATTCATTGGTGAGAATTTCAGATAAGCGTATAGAGATGCTTTCGTTCCTCCTGAACCTCTGCTTTCCTACTGTCTTCATCCAATCATTCCTACTTCTTTCCATGGCAAGCTGTATGTTGGGCATCACCGTTGTCAATGGCTACATCCCGTCCTCTCTGTGAAAATGGTCCAATGCGCTGTCACTGCATGGCTAATCATCTGTCGGTTCTCGATCATACTAGAATAGGATTTACTATCCTTTTGTGTCTATCACTACGCCCAGCACTCGCGAGTTTGAAGCTCGTCACAGCCATCCCTTCCCAGATCCTACTCGGAATACCACAGACAAGGTTTAGACTTTCCGGATCTCAGGAATGGCCGTTGATAAACCACCATTTTATGGTTTATCTTATGCTTAATTGAGTGGTTTTTATCAACTCTTTACCCATTTATTCAAACAAATCGCATGCTTTATGTTTTCCTTCCTGATTTTGTGCTATGATTGAAAACATGCTTCTTTGGCCTTTATATTGCAAATATTAATCCCCTCTTATCACCATTAGATGCCTTGATATGTGTGTTAAGTGTTTTCAGAGATTACAGGGCAGGAATGGCTTAGAGGATGGAAAGGAAGCATGCAAAAGTGGAAGGAATATAAGAAACTGAAGGAACTGCTAAAGCTGTCCAGCCTGACCTCTCTGCACTCAAACGGTCATAACTTAAGCTACAGAGATCCAAATGATGCGATTTTAGTTGCGTTGGAAAGTTAACGTCTGGGGCTTCGATTTGATATATAATTTGCCATATCTGCCCTGACGTTAGATGATGCGAACGCGTGAATGACGTGCCTACGTTGTATCTGCGAATTGCAATCTGCGCGAACGCGTGGACGACGCCTCCGCGTCACTTTCCCGCGACCTGAACGTAACAGAAACTGCTGGGAGTGATTTCTGGGCTGTTTTTGACCCAGTTTTCAGCCCAGAACACACAGATTAGAGGCTATAAAGTGGGGGAATGCATCCATTCATAAACATGCTTTTCATAATTCACTTTTCATAATTTAGATGTAATTTTTAGAGAGAGAGGTTCTCTCCTCTCTCTTAGATTTTAGGATTAGGATTCCTCTTAAAGGATTTATTTATTGGTTATTGTAAATATTTGCTTTTTTCTTGTTTATTTGTTTTTATTTTTGCTTTTTCATAAATTAAGAGGTTATTGGTTTTTATTTAGTTATTAAAAAAAATTTTCAAAAATTTGTTCTTCGTATTCATCTTGACCGTCAAGTTGTTCTTAGTTGTTTTCTTCGTTTTGATCTAAAAATTCTAAGTTTGGTGTCATTTTATTGTTTTTCTCTTTCCTCATTAAATTCAAAAATTCAAAATTTAAAACTCAAATTTCAAATTTCAAATTTCAATTTTCAAAATTCAAAAAAAAATTTCAAAATTTCAAAATTCAAATCTTTTTCAAAAAAATCATATCTTTTTCAAAATCTTATCTTATCTTATTTCAAAAATCAAATTTCAAAATTCAATATTTAAATTTCAAATTTAAATTTCAATAACCTTTTAATTTGAATGTTTTTATTTTCGTTTTTAATTTTTATTAGCTACTATGAGTTCTCACCCCTCTCGCTTTGAGTTTAGTTCTAATTTTGTTGAAAGGAATGGAAGGTATAACAGGAATATGCATCAAGGTCTAAGCAATCAAAGATGGATGGAGCCAAGAGGATCTGATCAACCCTTTAGGCAACAACACCTTCCAGGATACCATGGACAAAGACCATTCTACAATGCATACCAAGCTGATAGATATGGTGGACCTCCTTGTAATTACTAGCAAGCCCCACCCTATGCTCATAGACCATCCTCTCAACATAGCTTCGAACCACCATACTCACAAGCCCCTTACCACCAAACACCCTCATATGACCCTAACCCTTATCCACCAGACCAACCACCTTATGAGCCATATGAACCATATTTAGAACCACCCCAATTTCAATCCGATTACTCCCAAGAACCACTACTTCCCTATGAACCATGTCCATATCCATCACCTCAAGAATCAATGGAGCGTTTCAAGGAAGCAATGGAAAGACTTAATGCAACCCTTCGCCAATTGGACCAAGCAATAAATCAATTACATTCCAAACGTTCGGACATTCAGGAACCCCCATGGCTTCATGTGGGCAATTAAATAAAGAACGTAGCATGAAGGAGATACTAGAAACTCCAGTGGATAGTAAGGAGCATGACTTTGTACTGGAACAAGTGGAGAAAGCCGAAATTATCGAAGAAGAAGAATTGGTTGAAGATTTAGGAGATGCTGAACCTCCATGGGAAGGTCAAGTCATAGAGCCTCCTTCCAAGGTGTTTGATGTTGATGTTGAGGAGGGTGTACAACCTCCAAGGCATATCATGGTTGAAGACTTGGAAGCGGTTGATCAAGAGATGGAGACTAAAGAAACAGAAGCACAGCCTCCCATGCCCTTGGTGAGCAATAAAGAAGAGATTGAATTGGAAGAAAGCTACCAAGAGGAAGAGGTTGATATTGAAGAAACTTGAAAAAAGGTGGAAGTTGTCAGAGAAGAGAACAAGGGAGTGAAGCTTGCAAGTTCATTAGAGACACATCTCCCAAGGCCATTACAGTCCAACACAACGTTCAAGTGGGTAAAATTCTTATCCTTGACCTTTACCTTCCCACTTGAATATGGGCTACTGGAGACGGATGGTCAACTTAGAGCTCTTTGTGGTATTAAGAGTAAGAGGAAGATGGTTAGTGGTAAGAATTGTCAAGCAAGGTTCATTATGGTTGGAAGCTTTAAGTTTAAACGCAAAGGTTGGTGTAGAGCTCAATTGAATGGGTCTGGTAAGTTGTTTGGATGCTTTAGTGAGAATTTTAAGGCTGAACCACCCGGATGGAATCATGATAATCAACTTGAAGACGGGTGTAGAAACAAGATTTGGGATCCAGGAATATATGAGGATCAACTTTGGGAGCTCAAAGCTTGTGAAGAACTCCATCAAAGCTTGAGGAATTTACTTGGTATTGATAGAGCTTATTGGAAGTCCAAACATTGGTGGAAGTTTCAGGATGAGTTCAAGCACAAGCCACCATGACAAGGAGCTCACCAAATGTCCAACTTAAGAACTTTAACTAAAAGTGCTAGGTGGGAGACAACCCACCATGGTATGGTCGTTCCTTTTTCATTTTTTTAGTTTTATTTATCTTCGAGTTTTATTTTATTTTATTGTATTGAACCTGGAGTTTTGCATAACATTTATATTAGCATTGCATTCTGCATTTTTCATGCATAAAAAAAAAAGCACGCACGCAACGCGGCAGCGTCGCTGACGCGTCCGCGTCACCAGTGCATTGGGAAGAAAAGAAAAGTGAACAGAGAGTCACATAAGAGCGTGGCTGGAGGCGTGCCTTTGGCACAAATTGATCCACGCGACCGCGTCGCTAACGCAACCGCGTCATGTGGGAAAAATGCCTCCCACGCGTCCGCGTCACCCACGCAAACGCGTGGCTCTGTGAAATCAGCGTAAAAGGGTGTAAGGCAGTAAGTTGGGCTGGAATGGGGCTGGAACCATGCTAGAAGCACAAGCCCTATGACGCGAACGCGTGCCCCACGTGTCCGCGTTATTTTAAAAGAAAGGCCATCCACGCGATCGCGTCAACCACGCGACCGCGTCACCCAGATTTTTTGGCAACAATGCATTTCAAACAAAGAGTTGTGCGAACGCGAAGCTACACTCATGCCAGTCGCACAAATCAGGTCACGCGGTCGCATGACCCATGCGTCCGTGTCACCTAACCTTATCGCGCACCACGCGACCGCGTTGCCTTCGTCACACAACTTATCCAGATTAGTGCCAATTATCTTATCTTTTCTTCTCTACTCCTAATTTCTTCTATCTTCTCTTCTTTCTCTCTCATTCCTTTTCACCTTCATTCTATTTTACTTAATTTATTTGCATATTTCATTCATTGCATTTTAATCTAGTGCATATTTTTCTTTTCTTTTCTAAAATCATTATTTTTCCCTTGGCGTTGATTTTCTTATTTAACTGTTGCATCTTCTCTTGAATTATTTTAGGTGCTTAGTGACTTGTTTTATTCTGGTTAGGTAATATTATTTATATCAATGACAATCTTTTATACCTGTATTATTTTTACATTGACATGAATTTATATTATCTCTCCTTACCCACACTCTCTTTCCTATTTTTGCAAATTTTTGCACTCTTGATTTACCATGTACTTCTACTATTTTCTCACGTACATGTTGAAGCTTCCATGTAAATGAGACCCTTATCATTTGGTATTAACCCACCCATACTTCAATTATTTTCTTATCCTTATTTCTGGGTTACTGTTCTTCTTTTTCTCTTCTTTCAGGCTGGCCACCGAAGACGGAAAAAGGGAGAAACTTCTAAAAGAGGAGACAAACAAGTCCATCTGCACAATCCTTGAAGAGCAGCATCAGTTGAAATAACCCGTCCACCTACACATCTCAGCATGCACCGAGGACCGTGCAATCTTTAAGTGTGGGGAGGTCGATACCGATCTCCATGGGTTAGTTACTCTTCTATCTCAACACCAATGGTTTATTTTCCTTGTTAGTTGTTGCATTTGCATGTTTGATTGCATGATTATTTGATTTTGTGCATATTTTACCACTTGGTTGAAGTAATATTTTCTTTTTCAAGAAACCTCTTAGAGCATTTCACTAATTTGAATAAAATTTAATGTTACACTTGTTTGAAGAAATATTATACTGGAACATGGTTTAGAGCTCGAACACACAAAACCTGTGAGATTTTTGAGCCTATTTGAATTGGTTGCATTTTACCAACCAATATTTTATTTTTGGTGTGTGTTTTTCTCCCTAAAATTGTGATCTTTGTCTTGCTTAACTCTATATTTCCATAGTTTGATGTATGCATACACTTACATGATTGAGGCCTTTGTTTTACTGAGCTTACATACCCATATGGCCTTACCCTTTCATTATTCTTTGCAAACCAATGTTGAGCCTATTATACCCCTTTGTTCTTTACTTTAGCACATCATTAACTCTAAGCGGAAAACAATAATGTCCTTAATTTGAATCCTTGGTTAGCTTAGACTAGTGAGAGTGCTCGTGAATTAAGTATAGGGAAAGTTGAATTTGGAAACATTTGGTTTGAGAATTGAGTATGTTAGAATTTTCTGAAAATATGAAAAAAAAATGTTTAGGACATGATTCATGCATCCAATAATTTCATCATATGCATTGAGAAAAATAAAAAGAAAAAAAAAATATATATATATATATATAAAAGAGAAGTGAGAAAAAGAAAAGAAAAAAGAGCAATTAAGCAAAAAGGAGACAAAATGCCCCAAAGTAAGTAGTGAAAGCAATGCATATGTACTGTACTTGAAATTAGAATGCATGAATATGTGGAAAACATGGTTAATGGATAGTTAGATGTGGTATTATGATTACATGGATTGTATAAAGTTAGGTGGAAAGTTTAAGTTAATTAAGGATTCAGATTTTAGTCCACTTGGCCAAATACAATCCTACCTTGACCCTAACCCCATTACAACCCTTAAAAGACCTCTTGATATGTGTATCTATGCATTAAATTTATGTTGATTGTTAGATAAAGAGCAAGCCTTAGAAAGCAAGGTTAGTAGAGAATTGAGAGAGTCGGACCTTAAACACTTGAGTGATTAGAGTGTATACACTTCCGGTGAGGGTTCGATGCTCGATTCCTTGTTCCCGGCTTTCTTGAGCTATTTTCTTCTTGCAAGTCCATTTGTACTCTATTTTGTAATTTGAATTAGTGAAATCCAATTCATATTTGTTCTTGGAAGATTTATTTATTTTTAACCAAGTAGGTAGAAACATTTTGCATGTAGTTGCATTCATATAAGATAGGTTGCATTTCATACATTCTACCATTCCTCTTCACTTCTTTTATAGCTTCTCTTGAGCTTAGCATGAGGACATGCCAATGTTTAAGTGTGGGGAGGTTGATAAACCACCATTTTATGGTTTATCTTATGCTTAATTGAGTGGTTTTTATCAACTCTTTAGCCATTTATTCATACTAATCGCATGCTTTATGTTTTCCTTCCTGATTTTGTGCTATGATTGAAAACATGCTTCTTTGGCCTTTATATTGCTAATATTAATCCTCTCTTATCACCATTAGATGCCTTGATATGTGTGTTAAGTGTTTTAAGAGATTACAGGGCAGGAATGGCTTAGAGGATGGAAAGGAAGCATGCAAAAGTGGAAGGAATATAAGAAACTGAAGGAACTGCTAAAGCTGTCCAGCCTGACCTCTCTGCACTCAAACGGTCATAACTTAAGCTACAGAGGTCCAAATGATGCGATTCTAGTTGCGTTGGAAAGTTAACGTCTGGAGCTTCGATTTGATATATAATTTGCCATATCTGCCCTGACGTTAGATGATGCGAACGCGTGAATGACGCGCCTATGTTGTATCTGCGAATTGCAATCCGCGCGAACGCGTGGACGACGCCTCCGCGTCACTTTCCCGCGACCTGAACGTAACAGAAACCGCTGGGAGTGATTTCTGGGCTGTTTTTGACCCAGTTTTCAGCCCAGAACACACAGATTAGAGGTTATAAAGTGGGAGAATGCATCCATTCATAAACATGCTTTTCATAATTCACTTTTCATAATTTAGATGTAATTTTTAGAGAGAGAGGTTCTCTCCTCTCTCTTAGATTTTAGGATTAGGATTCCTCTTAAAGGATTTAGGATTCAACTCTTCATCAGGTTCAATATTTCTTTTACTTTATATTTATCTCTTATTTTCAGATACTTTAATGCTTGTATTAGTTATGTTGCCTAATTGGCTTATGAACTTTTTCATGTTAAGATTTGAATATTTTATTTAATATAATTGAGGTATTTCAGATTTATCACTTCTTCTTATACCTGTGCCCATTGCCCAAACTCCAAAACCCCAATTTACAAACTCATAACCAATAACAAGAACATACTTCCCTGCAATTCCTTGAGAAGACGACCCGAGGTTTAAATACTCGGTTATCAATTTTAAAGGGGTTTGTTACTTGTGACAACCAAAACGTTTGTAAGAAAGGTTGATTGCTTGGTTTAGTAACTATACTTGCAACGAGAGTTTACTATAACTTCTAAACCATCAATCTTCAGTTCTTCAGCCGTCCATGGGTTCTAACTTATACCACGAAGATTCTAATATCTCAAACTCGGTCCCCTGTATTAGATATCTAAGAGATACTCATTCTATCTCATCTTCATGTAGAACGGAAGTGGTTGTCAGGCACGTGTTCATAAGTGAGAATGGTGATGAGCATCACATAATCATCACAATCATCATGTTCTTGGGTGCGAATGAATATCTTAGAATAGGAATAAGCTTGAATTGAATAGAAAAACAATAGTACTTCGCATTAATACTCGAGGAACAGCAGAGCTCCACACCTTAATCTATGGTGTGTAGAAACTCTACCGTTGAAAATACATAAGAACAAGGTCTAGGCATGGCTGAGAGGCCAGCCTCCATGATCTCATAACTGAACGTCTCGAAGATCCCCGAATACAATAGTAAAAAGTCCTATTTATGCTAAACTAGTTACTAGGGTTACAGAGATAAGTAAATGATGCAGAAATCCACTTTCGGGGACCACTTGGTGTGTGCTTGGGCTGAGCATTGAAGCTTTCATGTGGAAAGGTCTTTCTTGGAGTTAAACGCCAGTTTGTAACCTGTTTCTGGTGTTTAACTCCACTTTGCAACCTGTTTCTGGCGTTTGACTCCAGAATAGGGCAGGGAGCTGGCGTTGAACACCAGTTTGCATCGTCTAAACGCAGGCAAAGTATGGACTATTATATATTGCTGGAAAGCACTGGATGTCTACTTTTCAATGCAATTGAGATCGCATCATTAGGATTTCTGTAGCTCCAGAAAATCTACTTTGAGTGCAGGGAGGTCAGAATCCAACAGCATCTACAGTCCTTCTTCAACCTCTGAATCTGATTTTTGCTCAAGTCCCTCAATTCTAGCCAGAAAATATCTGAAATCACAGAAAAACACACAAACTCATAGTAAAGTCCAGAAATGTGAATTTTATTTAAAAACTAATAAAAATATACTAAAAACTATGTAAAAACAATGCCAAAAAGCGTATAAATTATCCGCTCATCACAACACCAAACTTAAATTGTTGCTTGTCCCCAAGCAACTGAAAATCAAATAGGATAAAAAGAAGAGAACATACTATAAATCCCAAATATCAATGAAACTTAGCTCCAATCAGATGAGCGGGACTAGTAGTTTTTTGCCTCTTGAATAGTTTTGGCATCTCACTTTATCCATTGAACTTCAGAATGATTGGCATCTATAGGAACTTAGAATTTATATAGTGTTATTGATTCTCCTAGTTCAGTATGTTGATTCTTGAACACAGCTACTTTATGAGTCTTGGCCGTGGCCCTAAGCACTTTGTTTTCCAGTATTACCACCGGATACATAAATGCCACAGACACATAACTGGGTGAACCTTTTCAGATTGTGACTTAGCTTTGCTAAAGTCCCCAATTAGAGGTGTCCAGGGTTCTTAAGCACACTCTTTTTTTTGCTTTGGACCTTGACTTTAACCGCTCAGTCTCAAGTTTTCACTTTACACATTCATGCCACAAGCACATGGTTAGGGACAGCTTGGTTTAGCCGCTTAGGCCATGATTTTATTCATTTAGGCCCTCCTATCCACTGAAGCTCAAAGCCTTGGATCCTTTTTATTACCCTTGCCTTTTGGTTTTAAGGGCTATTGGCTTTTTACTCTTGCCTTTTGGTTTAAAGAGCTTTTAGCTTTTTCTGCTTGCTTTTTCTTTCTCTCTTTTTTTTTGCCATTTTTCTTTTCTTTTTTTTTTTGCAAGCTTTTGTATTCACTGATTTTTCTTGCTTCAAGAATCAATTTTATGATTTTTCAAATTATCAAATAACATTTCTCCTTTTTCATTATTCTTCAAGAGCCAACATATTTAACATTCATAAACCGCAATATCAAAAGACATATGCACTGTTCAAGCATTCATTCAGAAAACAAAAAGTATTGTCACCACATCAAAATAATTAAACTAGTTCAAGGATGAATTCGAAACCATGTACTTCTTGTTCTTTTGTTTTCAAAACATTTTTCATTTTAGAAAGGTGATGGATTCATAGGACACTCATAGCTTTAAGACGTAGACACTTAGACACTAATGATCATATAGTAAAGACACAAACATAAATAAAGCATAAGGCTCAAAAATCGAAAAATAGGAAAATAAGAACAAGGAGATTAAGGAATGGGTCCACCTTAGTGACGGTGGCGTCTTCCTCTTCTTGAAGAACCAATGGTGCTCTTGAGCTCCTCTATGTCTCTTCCTTGTCTTTGTTGCTCCTCCCTCATAGCTCTTTGATCTTCTCTAATTTCATGGAGGATGATGGAATGCTCTTGGTGCTCCATCCTTAGTTGTCCCATGTTGGAGCTTAATTCTCCTAGGGAAGTGTTGATTTGCTCCCAATAGTTTTGTGGAGGAAAGTGCATCCCCTGAGGCATCTTAGGGATTTCATGGTGAGGAATTTCCTCATGCTCATGTTGAGGTCCATGATCTCTTGTTTGCTCCATCTTTTTCTTAGTGATGAGCTTGTCCTCTTCAATGAGGATGTCTCCCTCTATGTCAATTCCAGCCGAATTGCAGAGGTGACAGATGAGGTGAGGAAAGGCTAACCTTGCCAAAGTGGAGGACTTGTCAGCCACCTTGTAGAGTTCTTGAGGTATAATCTCATGAACCTCCACTTCCTCCCCAATCATGATACTATGGATCATGATGGCTTGGTCTATAGTAACTTCAGACCGGTTGCTAGTAGGAATGATTGAGCGTTGAATGAACTCTAACCATCCCCTAGCTACTGGTTTGAGGTCAAGCCTTCTTAGTTGAACCGGCTTGCCTCTTGAGTCAATTTTCTATTGAGCTCCTTCCATACATATGTCCATGAAGACTTGGTCCAACCTTTGATCAAAATTGACCCTTCTAGTGTAGGGGCGTGCGTTTTCTTCCATCATTGATAAGTTGAACACCAACCTTACATTTTCCGGACTGAAATCTAAGTATTTCCCCCGAACCATGGTAAGCCAATGCTTTGGATTCGGGTTCACACTTTGATCATGGTTCCTAGTGATCCATGCGTTTGCATAGAACTCTTAAACCATTAAGATCCCGACTTGTTGAATGGGGTTGGTGAGAACTTCCCAACCTCTTCTTTGGATTTCAAGTCGGATCTCTGGATACTCATTCTTTTTGAGCTTGAAAGGAACCTCAGGGATCACTTTCTTCTTGGCCACAACTTTATAGAAGTGGTCTTGATGGACCTTTGAGATAAATCTCTCCATCTCCCATGACTCAGAGGTGGAAGCAATTGCCTTCCCTTTCCTCTTTCTAGAGGTTTCTCTGGCCTTAGGTGCCATTAAAGGTTATGGAAAAACAAAAAGCAATGCTTTTACCACACCAAACTTAAAATGTTTGCTCGTCCTCGAGCAAAAGAAGAAAGAAAGAAAGAAGGAGAAGAAGAAGAGAAATAGAGGAGAGGGAGAGAGGGTGTATTCGGCCAAGGTGGTGAAGAGAGGGTTGTGTTGTGTAAAAATGAAGAATGAATGAGGGGTTTATATAGGAGTGGGGGGGTTAGGGTTCGGCCATTAGGGTTGGGTTTGGGAGGGAAAATAGTTTGAATTTGAAGGTAGGTGGGGTTTTTGGGGAAGAGTGATTGAGGTGATTGGTGAAGGGTATTTGGGGAAGAGAGTTATGAAGAGGTGTGAAGAGGAGAAAAGAAGTGGTGGGGATCCTGTGGGATCTACATATCCAGTGGGGTCAAGAGTTTAACATCCCTGCTTCAATTAGGCGTGTAAAATGCCATTGCTGTGCAATCCTGGCATTTAACGTCAGACTGCTGCCTATTTTTGGCGTTAAACGCCCAAATGTAGCCTGTTTCTGGCGTTTAACGCCAGGTAGATGCTTATTTCTGGCGTTAAACGCCAGCTTGGTGCTTGTTTCTGGCGTTAAACGCCAGACAGATGCTTGTTTCTGGCGTTTAAACGCCAGAATGCTCCTCCTCCAGGGTGTGCTATTTTTTATGCTATTTTTCATTCTGTTTTTGAATTTTTCAGTAGTTTTTGTGACTCTACATGATCATCAACCTAATAAAATATGAAATAAAATAAAATAGATATAAATAACATTGGGTTGCCTCCCAACAAGCGCTTCTTTAATGTCCATAGCTTGACAGTGAGCTTTCATGGAGCCTCACAGATGTTCAGAGCATTGTTGGAACCTCCCAACACCAAACTTAGAGTTTGGTTGTGGCCTCCCAACACTAAACTTAAAGTTTGACTGTGGGGGCTTTGGTTGACTCTACAGTGAGAGAAGCTTTTCATGCTTCCTCTCCATGGTTACAAAAGGAGATCCTTGAGTTTTAAACACAAGGTTGTCTTCATTCAGTTGAAGGATCAATTCTCCTCTGTCCACATCAATCACAGCTCTTGCTGTGGCTAGGAAGGGTCTTCCAAGGATGATGGATTCATCCTCATCCTTCCCAGTGTCTAGGATTATGAAATCAGCAGGGATGTAAAGGCCGTCAACCTTTACTAGCACGTCCTCTACTAGTCCATAAGCCTCTTTTCTTGAGTTGTCTGCCATCTCTAATGAGATTCTGGCAGCTTGCACCTCAAAGATCCCAAGTTTCTCCATTACAGAGAGTGGCATTAAGTTTATTCCTGACCCCAGGTCACACAAAGCCTTCTCAAAGGTCATGGTGCCTATGTTACAAGGAATTAGGAATTTACCAGGATCCTGTTTCTTTTGAGGTAGAGTTTGCTGAACCAAGGCATTTAGTTCCTTGATGAGCAAGGGAGGTTCATCCTCCCAAGTCTCATTACTAAATAATTTGGCATTCAGCTTCATGATTGCTCCTAAATATTGAGCAACTTGCTCTTCAGCAATGTCTTCATCTTTTTCAGAAGATGAATAGTCATCAGAGCTCATGAATGGTAAAAGGAGGTTCAATAGAATCTCTATGGTCTCTAGATGAGCCTCGGATTCCTCTGGTTCCTCAAAGGAAAACTCCTTATTGGTCACTGAACGTCCCAGGAGGTCTTCCTCAATGGGATTCACGTTCTCATCCTCCTCTCTGGGTTCGGCCACACCAAGTAAGGTAATGGCCTTGCACTCTCTTTTTGGATTCTCTTCTGTATTGCTTGGGAGAGTACTAGGAGGAGTTTCAGTGACTCTTTTACTCAGCTGGCCCACTTGTGCCTCCAAATTTCTAATGGAGGACCTAGTTTCATTCATGAAACTTAGAGTGGCCTTAGATAGATCAGAGACTATATTTGCTAAGCTAGATTGATTCTGCTCAGAATTCTTTGTCTGTTGCTGAGTGGATGATGGAAAAGGTTTGCTATTGCTAAACCTGTTTCTTCCACCATTATTAAAGCCTTGTTGAGGCTTTTGTTGATCCTTCCATGAGAAATTTGGATGATTTCTCCATGAGGGATTATAGGTGTTTCCATAGGTTTCACCCATGTAATTCACCTCTGCTATTGCAGGGTTCTCAGGATCATAAGCTTCTTCTATAGAAGATGCCTCTTGAGTACTGTTGGATGCAGCTTGCATTCCATTCAGACTCTGAAAAATCATATTGACTTGCTGAGTCAATATTTTGTTCTGAGCCAATATGGCATTTAAAGTATCAATTTCAAGAACTCCCTTCCTCTGAGGCGTCCCATTACTCACAGGATTCCATTCAGAAGTGTACATGAACTGGTTATTTGCAACCATGTCAATGAGTTCCTGAGCTTCTGCAGGCGTTTTCTTTAGGTGAATGGATCCACATGCAGAATGGTCCAGTGACATCTTTGATAGCTCAGATAGACCATCATAGAATATATCCAGGATGGTGCATTCTAAAAGCATGTCAGAAGGACACTTTTTGGTCAGTTCCTTGTATCTTTCCCAAGCTTCATAGAGGGATTCACCTTCTTTCTGTTTGAAGGTTTGAACATTCACTCTAAGCTTACTAAGCTTTTGAGGAGGAAAGAACTTGGCTAAGAAAGCCGTGACCAGCTTATCCCAAGAGTTCAGGCTATCTTTAGCTTGAGAGTCCAACCATATTCTAGCTCTGTCTCTTACAGCAAATGGGAAAAGCATGAGCCTGTAGACCTCGGGATCAACCCCATTGGTCTTAACAGTATCACAGATTTACAAGAATTCAGTTAAGAACTGAAAAGGATCTTCAGATGGAAGTCCATGAAACTTGCAGTTCTGTTGCATCAAAGAAACTAATTGAGGCTTTAGCTCAAAATTGTTTGCTCCAATGGCAGGGATTGAGATGCTTCTTCCATGTAAATTGGAATTTGGTGCAGTAAAGTCACCAAGCATCTTCCTTGCATTGTTATTATTTTCGGCCATGTCTCCTTTTTCGAAAATTTCTGTCAGATTTTCTCCAGAGAGTTGTGCTTTGGCTTCCCTTAGCTTTCTCTTCAGAGTCCTTTTAGGTTCAGGATCAGCTTCAACAAGAATGTTCTTATCCTTGTTACTGCTCATATGAAAAAGAAGAAAACAGAAAAGAAAATATGGAATCTTCTATGTCACAGTATAGAGATTCTTTTATGTGAGTAGAAGAAGATAAGAATAGAAGAAGGAAAAGATAAGAATCCAAACACAAGGGAGAGGAGTGGGTTCGAATTCTTAGATGAAGAGGAGTGTCAGTAAATAAATAAATAATTAGAAGGAGATGAGGGAAAAGAATTTTCGAAAATCATTGAAAAGAAAAGAAAAATATTTTTGTTTTTAAATTAAATTTAAATTTAGAATTCGAAAATACAAAAAATAAAAATGAAATTAAATTAAAGTAAAAATTAAAACAATTAGTTAATAAAAAAGGAATTTTGAAAAAGATGGAAGGGATTTTCGAAAATTAGAAAGAGAGAGTTAGTTAGGTAGTTTTGAAAAAGATATGAATCAAACAAAAAGATAAGATTAATTGAAAAAGATTTGAAAATCAATTTTGAAAAGATAAGAAGCTAGAAAATAAGTTAGAAAAGATTTTGAAATTAATTTTGAAAAATATGTGATTGAAACTTATTTTGAAAAAGATTTGAAAAAGAAATTTAAAAAGATTTGATTTTGAAAATTACAGTTGATTACTTGACTAACAAGAAACAAAAAGATAGGATTTTAAAATTTAAAGATTGAACCTTTCTTACTAGGCAAGTAACAAACTTAAAATTTTTGAATCAATCACATTAATTGTTAGCATTAATTTTGAAAATATGAAATAAAAATAAGAAAAAGATTTTTGAAAATCAATTTGAAATTTTCGAAAATTATGAAATAAAAATAAAAAAGATTTGATTTTTGAAAAAGATTTGAAAAAGATAGATTTTTTTTTAAATTGAAAATTATTGACTAATAAGAAACAAATAGATTTTAAATTTTTTTGAAAAAGTCAACTCAAATTTTTTAATTTTATGAGTGAAAAAGGAGAAGATATTTTTTTTATTTTTGAATTTTTAATGAAGAAAGAGAAAAACAACAAAAAGACTCAAAACATGAAAATTGTGAATCAAAACAACTAATGCATGCAGGAACACTTTGAATGTCAAGATGAACACCAAGAACACTTTGAAGATCAAGATGAACATCAAGACTTATTTTTGAAAATTTTTAAGAAAAGAAAAATATGCAAGACACCAAACTTAGAAATTTTCAAACTTTAGACACTAACAAATTGAAAATGCATATGAAAAACAAGAAAAGATGCAAAACATGAAAATGCAAAGATCAAACAAGAGGATTCATCAAGAACAACTTGAAGATCATGAAGAATGTAATGCATGAATTT
Organism: Arachis ipaensis; assembly: GCF_000816755.2. Lineage (NCBI taxonomy): Eukaryota > Viridiplantae > Streptophyta > Magnoliopsida > Fabales > Fabaceae > Arachis > Arachis ipaensis. The sequence goes on from NC_029788.2 coordinate 98,465,525, forward strand.
TTGAAAAATGCAAGAAAAAGATAAACATGCAATTGACACTGAACTTAAAATTTGACACTAGACTCAAACAAGAAACATCAAATTTTTTGTTTTTATGATTTTATAAGAATTTTTTTGGTTTTTTTTTTTTCGAAAATTATTTTGGGAAAAACGAAAAAGAAGAACTTTTTTTTGAAAATTTTTCGAAAATAAAAATAATAAAAACAAAAAGCTTAAAATTAAAAATAAAATTACCTAATCTGAGCAACAAGATGAACCGTCAGTTGTCCAAACTCGAACAATCCACGGCAACGGCGCCAAAAACTTGGTGCACGAAATTGTGATCATCAACAATGGCGCCAAAGGCTTGGTGCTCTCAAACGTGAATCACACTTTCTCACAACTTCGCACAACTAACCAGCAAGTGCACTGGGTCGTCCAAGTAATAAACCTTACGTGAGTAAGGGTCGATCCCACGGAGATTGTCGGCTTGAAGCAAGCTATGGTCACCTTGTAAATCTCAGTCAGGAGGATTCAAATGGTTATAGAGAATTGATAATTAAAACATAATTAAAATATAAACTAGGATAGAGATACTTATGTAATTCATTGGTGAGAATTTCAGATAAGCGTATAGAGATGCTTTCGTTCCTCCTGAACCTCTGCTTTCCTGCTGTCTTCATCCAATCATTCCTACTCATTTCCATGGCAAGCTGTACGTTGGGCATCACTGTTGTCAATGGCTACATCCCGTCCTCTCTGTGAAAAATGGTCCAATGCGCTGTCACTGCATGGCTAATCATCTGTCGGTTCTCGATCATACTGGAATAGGATTTACTATCCTTTTGCGTCTGTCACTACGCCCATCACTCGCGAGTTTAAAGCTTCTCACAGCCATCCCTTCCCAGATCCAACTCGGAATACCACAGACAAGGTTTAGACTTTCCAGATCTCAAGAATGGCCGTCCATGGGTTCTAACTTATGCCACGAAGATTCTAATATCTCGGACTCGGTCCCTTGTATTAGATATCTAAGAGATACTCATTCTATCTCATCTTCATGTAGAACAGAAGTGGTTGTCAGGCACGTGTTCATAAGTGAGAATGGTGATGAGCGTCACATAATCATCACATTCATCATGTTCTTGGGTGCGAATGAATATCTTAGAATAGGAATAAGCTTGAATTGAATAAAAAAACAATAGTACTTCGCATTAATACTTGAGGAACAGCAGAGCTCCACACCTTAATCTATGGTGTGTAGAAACTCTACCGTTGAAAATACATAAGAACAAGGTCTAGGCATGGCCGAGAGGCCAGCCTCCATGATCTCATAACTAAACATCTCGAAGATCCCCGAATACAATAGTAAAAAGTCCTATTTATGCTACACTAGTTACTAGGGTTACAGAGATAAGTAAATGGTGCAGAAATCCACTTCCGGGGCCCACTTGGTGTGTGCTTGGGCTGAGCATTGAAGCTTTCACGTGGAGAGGTCTTTCTTGGAGTTAAACGCCAGTTTGTAACCTGTTTCTGGCGTTTAACTCCACTTTGCAACCTGTTTCTGGCGTTTGACTCCAGAATAGGGCAGGGAGCTGGCGTTGAACACCAGTTTTCATTGTTTAAACGCAGGCAAAGTATGAACTATTATATATTGCTGGAAAGCAATGGATGTCTACTTTTCAATGCAATTGAGAGTGCACCATTTGGAGTTCTGTGGCTTTAGAAAATCCACTTTGAGTGCAGGGAGGTCAGAATCCAACAGCATCTGCAGTCCTTCTTCAACCTCTGAATCTGATTTTTACTCAAGTCCCTCAATTCCAGCCAGAAATTACCTGAAATCACAGAAAAACACATAAACTCATAGTAAAGTCCAGAAATGTGAATTTTATTTAAAAACTGATAAAAATATACTAAAAACTAACTAAATCATACTAAAAACTATGTAAAAACAATGCCAAAAAGCGTATAAATTATCCGCTCATCACTAATCAAAGATTCAATCTTTTAGTCCACTTAGCCATATATTCATCTTACCCTTACCCCAACCCTATTATAACCTTCTAAAGACCTCATGATACTTGCATTCATGCATCAAATACTTGTTGATTGTTAGATGAAAAGCAATTCCTTGAAAGCATGATTAGAGGAGACTTGAGTGATTAAAACCCTACACACCGAGTGATGAGAGTGTATACACACCTAGTGAGGGTTCAATTACTCAATTCTATGTTTCCACCCTTCTTATCACGCATTCTTGCAAGTTGCTTCTTTTTTATGAGTTGAATCAATTCTTTAGATTTTGTTTGCATTGAGCTACTTCTTTGTTTAGCCCTATATGTCTATACTCTTGCTTGGAAATTTGATTGTTTGTTTTCACCAAATCAATAGGACATTATAGATAGATATATATAGATAGTATATAGCATAGTTGCATGCATGAACGTAGTTGCATTGAATAAGTTGCTTGCCTTTTACCCTTCTCCTTTGATTGTGATTAGCATGAGGACATGCTATTATTTAAGTGTGGGAAAATTGATGAATCCATATTTGATGATATATTTTAGTTTTATTTGAGTGGATTTTATCATATAAACCCACATTTTTTCACCTAAATAGCATGCTTTTGTGTTTTCAGTCTAGTGTGCCTAAATGTGAAAACATGCATTTTTGAGCTTAAATTAGTAATTTTAATCCCATTTTTATGCCATTCAATGGCATGACATGTTTGTTGAGTGATTTTAGGTCCTAGAGGCAAGTTTGGCAAGGCAAAAGTGGAAGGAAGTATGTACAAAGGGAGAAAACATGAAGAAAATAAAGGAGAAGTACACAACCATGTGTGCGTACGCACAACTCCCTGTATGTACGCACAAGTGCAAATTCAGTGATGTGTACGTACGCACAGGTACCAGCGCGTGCCTCCATTAAAAAGACACGTGGACTCGCGCTTTGGGGCTCTTTTGGCCCATTTTCGAAGGCTTGGATGCTGAAATCAAAGGCTATATGAAGGGGGCAACATTACATATGAAAAGGAGGTTTTTATTAGGTTTTAGTAGGGTAGAAAAACACATTAAGAGTAGGAGTAGTGTAGATTAGGAAATTCTCTCTTAGGGTTCTTAATTAGGGTTTGTAGAATTTTATACTTCAAGTTTGATTTGGGATTATAGCAATTTTATTGTAAGTATTTCTTTAATTCCTCTTTGATTACATTACTTGTTCTACACTTTCATCTATTTTCATTTCTCTTGTTAATATATGCATAATTTTTCAATTTTGGATTTCTAGTTGTTGAATTTGATGTTTGATGCTTATTTTATGTTTGTTGAGTTGCCTTGGTTGCATGTTATCATTTATGGTTCATAACTTTCATTATTTTACCAATTTTGCCATGATTTATGATTATGCCCTCTATGTGTTTGATGAAATGCCAATTTTGATTATGGAGTAATTTCCACCCCTTGGCTTGGGGAAAATGAGTTTATGGATTACTAGAGCCATAATGTCTGATATTTAGTGAAAATTCTTGGGTTGTTATTTGTTGTTGTTTCCACTAACGCTAGCTTTTTACCAATTAACTTGGTAAGTTAACTAGGATTTGTGGATTAATGACAATTATGCTCACTTGACTTATCCTTCGATGTTAAGGGTTTACTTAGTGAGATTAATCCATTATAATTATCATAGTTGTGGTTATGGCAAGGAAAGGATTCCATACCTCATCCCACGCCAAGGTGTCATTTATGCTTTGAACCTTTTTTCCATCAATTTGAGTCTTACTGGTCCATATTACATACATAGTTCTTTTATTCCTTTGTTAGTTTATTAATTTCAATTTTGGCTTGTTCCTTTATCTCTTTATTTGTTTACTTCAATCATTGAAACCCCCTTGCTTCTCACAACCAAAATTGTGTGCACTCATCGGCATTAGTTCCTAGGGAGAACGACCTGGGAGTTTAAATACTCTCGGTTATAATTGTGTTTTGATTGTGACATATTCTTTGGATTAAACATTTGATTAAGAGGATTCATTTTTGGTTTGGACTATGCTACCAACGAATTGTTTCAATTGATTCGAAACCGGCAATAATTCTCTTACATCAGTAGTCTACGCACATTCGCCATTTTCCATTTGCCTTTTTGACCAGTACGACGTTGGCCAGCCATAGGGGGTACTTGACTTCCCCGATGAAACCTGCCTCCAGCAAGGCTTGTACCTGTTCCTCCACGACTTGTGACCTTTCTGGCCTGAGCTTTCTGCGCTTCTGTTGCACTGGTCGAGATCCAAGGTATACCGCCAGTTTGTTGCATATTAATCCGGGATCTATGTCGGGCATGTCTACGGCCTTCCAAGCAAAGAGGTCGGAGTTATCCTTTAGGAACTTTATTAGCAACTCCTTTAGGTCTTCTTTTAGATTTGCACCGATGTTTGTTGTTTTATCTCTGGTGTCTCCGATTTGGACCTCCTCTGTCTTGCCTTCTGGTTGCAGATGAAGTTCTTCTCGAGCCCGGGCTCCCCCGAGTTCAATGGTATTGGACTCTTTTCCTCTGGGGTCGCCTTTTAGGTTCAGGATTTCATTATAGCAGCGCCGCGTGAGCTTTTGGTCTCCTTTGATGCTGGCTATTCCTTCTGGAGTTGGGAACTTCATGCATAGGTGTAGAGTGGAGACTACCGCCGCGAGCTGATTTAGTGTGGTTCGACCTACGAGGGCGTTATACGCGGAGCTCACGTCAACTACGATGTAGTCTATACTCACCGTTCTGGACCTCGTTCCTTTTCCGAAGGTCGTATGCAGTGGAATGTACCCGAGTGGTTCGATTGGGGCATCTCTCAGTCCGAACAGGCTATTGGGATATGCTCTGAGTTCTTTTTCTTGTAGTCCGAGTTTTTCGAAGGCGGATTTGAATAGGATATCTGCAAAGCTTCCTTGGTCGACCAGTGTTCGGTGGATATTAGCATTGGCGAGTATGATGGTAATGACCACGGGGTCATCATGCCCAGGGATGATGCCCGCGGTGTCTTCCTTGGTGAAGGCGATGGTGGGGAGGTCAGATAACCTATCCCCTTCCCCGAGATGGTACACTTCTTTAAGATGTCTTTTTCGGGATGATTTGGAGATTCCTCCTCCTGTGAATCCTCTGTTGATCATATGAACATGCCTTTGTGGGGTGTGAGGAGGTCGTTCAGCTCGTCACTCTTCTTCATCCCTTCTTCTCTTCTTTGGCTCATCCTTTCGGTTGGCTAGGAATCGGTCTAGCTTTCCTTCTCGGGCCAATTTTTCGATGACGTTCTTCAAGTCATAGCACTCATTAGTGGGGTGCCCGTACACCCGGTGGTATTCGCAGTACTCGGTCCGATTTTCTCCTCTCTTGTGTTTAATTGGGCGAGGTGGAATCTTTTCCGTGTTGCATATTTTTCGGTAGACATCTACTAGTGATACCTGAAGAGGGGTGTAGTTGTGGTATTTCCTGGGCTTCTCTGCGGATTGATCTTCTTTTTTCCTGGACTCTTTATCCTTATCCCGAGGTGGATAGGAGAATCCGATTTTGGAGGTTTCTCCTAATCGGGAGTTCTCCTCCATATTGATGTACTTTTCAGCCCGTTCTTGTACCTCGTTTAGAGACGCCGGATGCTTCTTGGATATGGAGTGGCTAAAGGGTCCTTCTCGTAGTCCGTTGATGAGTCCCATAATGGCCGCTTCTATTGGGAGGTTCTGTATGTCGAGGCATGCTTTATTGAATCTTTCCATATAGCTGTGGAGGCTTTCCCGATCTCCTTGTTTGATTCCTAGAAGGCTTGGAGCATGTTTGGTCTTATCTTTTTGAATGGAGAACCTGGTGAAGAACTTCTTAGCGAGGTCATCGAAGCTTGTGACCGATCTTGGTGGCAGGCTGTCGAACCACTTTATTGCCGTCTTGGTTAGAATGGTCGGGAAGGCCTTGCAACGGGTTGTGTCCGAGGCATCCATGAGGTACATCCGGCTCCTGAAGTTGCTGAGATGACGGCTCGGGTCGGACGTACCATCGTACGAGGTCATGTCAAGAGCTTTAAAGACCATTGGGACTTTAGCTTTCATGATTTCCTTTGTGAATGGGTCTTGGTCCTTGTGAGGGCTAGTTTCGCGGTCGGATCGAGTGGTTTTAGTTTTTAGGTCGGCTTCCAGTCTTAGGAGCTTGTCTTCTAGCTCCCGTCGCTGCCTTGTATTTCTTCGGAGGCTTCGCTCGGCTTCTCGTTGTCACTCGGCCTCTTGTTCTAGCTGTTTTAGGCGGTCTTACTGTTCGCGAATGGCCTCTAGGATTTCCGTGTTCTGGGGTTGCTCTCGTCCTTTGGAGTGGTGTGCATCCTTTTGGGAGTTTGGTGTAGCTTCTATGTTTTTTAATGGCGTTCCTTCTTCTAATCTGGATGCGTGGTCGTTGGTAAGAGGGTTGTTTGCCATGATGGTGGGATGACTTCCAGGTTCCCCGGCAACGGCGCCAATGTTCTGAGGGTTACCTGAAACTGGGAGGTCGATCTCGGAGGAGATCCTCTGGTATGATCAGGACTGTCATGTCCGACTTGTTATAGCTTGAGGTGTTGTTGATCCTGGATCACCGGGGGGTGGTGGTACCTGCAAGAGACTCTGATGCTTAAGTCAGTACGGGCTTTAGGCAGGTTTTTTGTAGAATTGGAGTATGAGTTATACCTGGGTACTCTAGTGTATTTATATTAGTGTTGAGCGACCTCCCTTGAGATAAATTTGTTATCTTATCTTATCTTTTATGGGTGAGATCATCTATTTTTTAGGCCAGCCGCCCTGTAGCAGTCAGCGGTCCTTCTGTTTTGGACCTCTGCGGGCCTCTGGGGTGCTCTTTCTGAGCTTTGTACGAAGAGATCGTGACTCGAGCCAACCTTCGGGGAGGTCGGCCAATTGCCCAACCTTTAAGGAGGTCGGTCAACTTTGTCTTTTGTCCGACCTGGACCTTATAGCTCGGTCCGGGGTATGAACAGCAGCCTTCCAAGAGAAGAGGTCGGAATTCTCCTGTAGGAGTTTTACGAGCTCTTTCTTCAAATCTATTCTTATATTAACTCCTATGTTGGTATTTTCTCCGATTTGCACTTCTTCCGTCTTTCCTTCAGGCTGTGGTCGTAGCTCATCTCTTCCTCGAATTCCTCTGAGCTCAATTGAATTGACTTCTTTACCTTTACCTCGTAGATTCAAGCTTTCATTATAACATTTTCTTGCCAGCTTTTCTTCCCCCCTTGATGGTGGCAATTCCGTCCTGTGTTGGGAATTTCATGCAGAGGTGAGGAGTAGAAACAATAGCTCCCAGTCGATTTAGTGTTGTCCTACCAGTTAGGGCATTGTAGACTAAAACTACATCCACAACAATGTAGTCGATGTTTAGGATTTTTGACTTCAATCCCTTTCCAAAAGTATTATATAGGGAAATGAACCCTAATGGCCTGATTGGCGTATCTCTTAGCCTGAAAAGAGTATCCTGGTAGGATTTCAATTCCTTTTTTTCCAGCCCTAACTTGTAGAATGCAGGTTTGAACAATATGTCGGCTGAGCTTCCTTGGTCTACTAGGGTCGTGTGTAAATTTGCATAGCAAGTATCATGGTGATTACAATGGGGTCATCATACCCCAATGCTATTCCTTGCGTTTCCTCCTTTGTGAAAGAGATAGTTGGGAGATCGGGAGTCTTTTCTCCGACGTAGTAGACTTCTTTCAAGTATCTCTTTCAAGACGACTTGGTCTCTCCTTTGCCAGCAAAACCTCCTGCTATCATGTGGACATGTCGCTCTAGAGTTTGTGGGGGCTGACCTCTTCGGCCGATTTCTTCGTCGTCTCTCTTCCTCTTTCTATGACCGTCCAACCTCTCCATGAGATATCTGTTTAACCGACCTTTCCTGGCCAGTTTTTCTATCACATTTTTTAAGTCGTAACAGTCATTTGTAGAGTTCCCGTACAACTTATGGTACTCGCAATACTCGTTGCGGCTTTCTCCCTTTTTATTTTTGATCAGACGCGGGGGGAGGGGGAGGGAGGGGGAAGCTTCTCGGTATTACAAATTTTCCTGTAGAGATCCACGAGAGAAACTCGTAGCGGAGTGTAGTTGTGATATCTCCTAGGTTTCTCCAAGGTAAATTCTTCTTTCTTCTTGGGTTCCTTTTCCTTTTTCCGTGCCTGATGAGGATGTCCTAGTTGCCAATTTGGTTCTCGCAGTCTGGTGTTTTCTTCTATATTGATGTACTTTTCATCTCGTTCTTGTACATCGCTCAATGAAGTCGGGTGTTTTTTTTTTTTAGATAGACTGGGAAAAAGGACCTTCTCGGAGACCATTGACCAATCCCATTATTATTGCCTCAGTAGGTAAGTATTGGATTTCCAAGCAGTCCTTGTTGAATCTCTCCATGTAGTCTCTGAGGGATTTGTCGAGTTCCTGTTTGACTCTGAGTAGACTGAGTGTATGCTTGACCTTGTCCTTTTGAATTGAAAATTGCGTGAGGAATTTCCGCGGAAGGTCGTCGAAGCTAGTACCAACCTAGGTGGGAGGCTGTCAAACCATTTCATGTCCGACTTTGTTAAGGTTGTTGGGAAGGCCTTGCAGTGAGTAGCATTTGAGGCATCAGCCAAGTACATCCGACTTTTGAAGTTACTTAGGTGATGCCTCGGGTCGGTCGTCCCGTCATACAAATTCATGTCTGGGATTTTGAAGTTTCTAGGAACTCTAGCCCGCATGATGTCTTCAGCGAAAGGATCTTTTCCTTCCAACAGGGTGTTTTCCCGAGTTGTATGCAGATTCCTGTCTCGGAGGTCGGATTCTACCTTTGAGAGCTTTTCTTCCAGCTCTCTTCGTTGTTTAATCTCTCTTCTTAGGTTTCTCTCTGCATCCCGCTGTCGCTCTAACTCCTACTCTAGTTGTTCGAGTCGGCCATGGTATCCATGTAGCAGCTCCATAAGGTCGGTGGAATGGGGTTGGTTTTCTCTTTCTAGGTGACGAACCTAGGAAGGAATTATCTATGATGATGATCATCCGACATGCTGATGAGCGGATAATTTATACGCTTTTTGGCATTATTTTTACATAGTTTTTAATATGTTTTAGTTACTTTTTAGTATATTTTTATAGTTTTTATGCAAAAATTCACATTTTTGGATTCTACTATGAGTTTGTGTGTTTCTCTGCAATTTCAGGTATTCTCTGGCTGAATTTGAGGGATCTGAGCAAAAGTCTGGTTCAGAGGCTGAGAAAGGACTGCAGATGTTGTTGGATTCTGACCCTCCTGCACTCGAAGTGAGTTTTCTGGAGCCATAGAAGCCCAATTGGCGCTCTCTCATTTGCGTTGGAAAGTAGACATCCTGGGCTTTCCAGAAATATGTAATAGTCCATACTTTGCCTGAGATTTGATGGCCCAAACTGGCATTCAACGCCAGAGACCTTTTTCTAGCGTAAAACGCTGGAACTGGCACCAGAACTAGAGTTAAACGCCCAAACTGGCATCCAAGCTGGCGTTTAACTCTAGAAAAGGCCTATGCACGTGTAAAGCTCAATGCTCAGCCCAAGCACACACCAAGTGGGCCCCGGAAGTGGATTTCTGCACTATCTGCACTTAGTTACTCAATTTCTGTAATCCTTAGTAACTAGTTTAGTATAAATACTAGTCTTTCCTATTGTATTCGGATCTTTATCATCTTTTATCAACTTCATGCTTAGCTGGCCTCATGGCCATGCCTAGGCTATTTTCTCTTATGTATTTTCTACGGTGGAATTTCTACACCTCATAGATTAAGGTGCGGAGCTCTACTGTTCTTCATGAATTAATGCAAGTACTATTGTTTCTCTTTCAATTCACTGACTCTGAAGTCCGGATATTTGGTTGCCTTCTACTCGAACCATGTGGTTTGGCTTGTTGCGCCACCTCACTTAACCAAACATATCCGAGAAGAAGTTCTACCAGATCTACAGCACTTCCTGCTTCATGCCCGGTTGCATCTGACTCTGCTGGTTCACCTTCTAAACAGGGCAGATGAACGAGTGATTAATACTGCTAGAGGTATCTTGTTCGACTTCTACTTGCATTTGAGAAGTATATCCTTAGCTTTCTCTCGTCTGAGCCAGGATCACGAATTCCGGGAAGCAATCAACTTACAGAGAACTAAGAACAACGACTATGCCCCCTACGATTGTTTCAATTTCTGCCACTACTTTTTGAGTATCCCACTCCTCTATTGGTTGAATTCATACAATAAAGTGAAATGGGTGTTAAGTTAATAGGTTACTTGATCGAAGGGATAGAACATTTTACATTAATACCAATCAAAGTACCGGGAAAATTTCTTGTACGTATGATATGGGGTCGAGATCTTTTCCAAGATATACTCTCGTACTTAATTCAGTTAAGTCAGAATGAAGGGGTGACCCGTGACAATCACCCACTATCTTCGTTACTCGCTTAGCCAAGATCTGTGTGCCTGACAACCACAAGCGGTCTACATGATGTTCAACGTAGTCATTGGACGACAGCTGGAGTATAGTCTCTTGGGTCTCTGATCCATGGTTTTGACTTGCCTCTCCTAACAACAGAGCATTCAAATCCGTGAGATTAGAACCTTCGTGGTAGAGGCTAGAACCAATTGGCAGCATTCCTAAGATCCGGAAAGTCTAAACCTTGTCTGTGGTATTCCGAGTAGGATCTGGGACGGGATGACTGTGACGAGCTTTAAACTCATGAATGTTGGGCGCAGTGACAGTGTACAAAAGGATAGAGAGATCCTATTCCGACACAAGTGAGAACCGACAGATGATTAGCCGTGCGGTAGTTGTGCCTGGTATTTTTCATCCGAGACGAGAGATCCGACAGTTGATTAGCCGTACAGAAACCATACCTGGACCATTTTCACTGAGAGGACGGATGGTAGCCATTGACAACGGTGATCCACCAACATACAGCTTGCCATGGAAGGGAGCACGCATGATTGGATGAAGACAATAGGAAAGCAGAGGTGCAGAAGCAACAAAGCATCTCCAAACGCTTATCTGAAATTCCCACCAATGAATTACATAAGTATCTTTATTTTAATTTACGTTTTATTTATCTTTCAATTATCAAAACTCATAACCAATTGAATCCTCCTGACTAAGATTTACAGGATGACCATAGCTTGCTTCAAGCCGGCAATCTCCGTGGGATCGACCCTTACTCGCGTAAGGTTTTATTACTTGGACGACCCAGTGCACTTGCTGGTTAGTTGTACCGCAGTTGTGAAAAGTGTGATCACAATTCCGTGCACCACGTGCCTTCACCATGCAGTCCCTCCGTTCTTGGAGGAGGTACCACAAGGGCTTGGTCGTTGTTGACTATGTCTTTGTATTCTGGATCTGATTCAGACGTTGTACGTCCATCCTCATGGTGATCATCCACCATGGAGTGTTGATTCCCAGGTCCACTGTAATGGCGCCAATTTTCCAAGGGTTACCTAAAACTGGATCGTGTTTGGGCTTGAACGCAAGATCCAAGCTCTTAGTGAGGTGTTTTTCGACTTAGCCTGCGTCAAGCAGCCGTCGTCCGAGTGGTTTGTGAGGAGATGGGGCTGGTACCTGCAAAACACTCCGATGCCTAAGTTAGCAAGGGTTTTAGCAGGTTTATAGTATATTGGATCTTAAGTATACTTGAGGGGTGCCAGTCTATTTATAGGTGATGAGCCAATAACCACCGTTGAAGTAGTTCCATTATTGGTAGTGGATAACCATCCCCTTTTTCTAGGGATTGTTGAGATCTCTCTTCTAGAAGTAGGTAAGAGATAGTAGAAATTAGTTATAACTCCTTTAAAGACGAGTTATCACTTTGTAGCATTCTATTCGACCTCTTAAAAGGTCGGTTACTCAATAGCTGTTTTCTGAATTTTCTCTATTTTAGGTCTAACTTATATTTTGGACTAAGATATTACTCACAAATAATACCAATTGCATTTGATCTAATAATTGCCATTTGATCTAACAATACTCTTGTGGGTTTGTATAGAGAAACCAACCCCTCCCCTCCCCCAACCTAATACGAAAACAACATATA
>NC_029788.2:98477714-98502937 GCF_000816755.2 Arachis ipaensis
CACAATTGTAAATGAGTTTTTATCATTAATTATTGTAGAAATTAATGCGGATATAACAAAGCTTCTATGGGAAAAAAAATAGAGGATTTGATTTAATAAGAACATATTACATGACTTTTATCAGAATTGTGATATATCAACTTCATATGTTATATGAATACTAAACATCAATTACCAATCAATATTATATAGACATTTTTATTTGTTATGCTTGAAAAAATTGGATTATATATATGATTTTAAAAATATTTTGATTATTCTATAATACATGTTGGATTATTCTGCTGAGAATAAAACGTTTGATTATTCGAATGATCTTAGTTATTTTGTTAAGGAAATGTGAAATGATATGTATAAATATATAAAATATTTGTGACTTATTGTTTGTGTTTATAGACATTTTTGATAATTTATGAATACACAAAATCAACTATCAATCAACCATCAATATAGCTAGAAACTAGAAATTTTTAATTTAGTAGTGAAAAATTTAATTATTTTGATCAAATGATATCGGCATCAATTTAAATAAACTTTACACCGTTGAATAGCCTTTTGTTCGCATAATATTTTTTTTTAAAAAAAAAAGAATTTTTGGATTATTAGAAGTTTATATGTTATAAATTGTTTCTAGAAATTCTTGTAAATTCAGAATATTTTGTTATACTTCTTGTTCCGAGGGTTACTTGAAACTGTAGGTCGATCTCGGTCGAGATCTGTGGTGGTGGACGGAACTGACGTGTCCGACTTGTTGGATCTGGTGGTGCTACTGATTTTTCGTCACCGGAGGGTGGTGGTACCTGCAAAAGACTCCAATGCTTAAGTTAGCATGGGCTTTAAGCAGGTTTTTTAGTAGAATCAGAGTATGAGTTATACCTGGGTGCTCCAGTGTATTTATAGTAGTGTAGAGTGACATTCCTGGAGATAAGATAGTTATCTTATCTTATCTTTGAGTGAAGTCATCTTATCTTCTGGGGAGCCGCCCTTATCTTTCTAGGCTTTAGTTGCCTTTAGATTGGGCTATGTCCCTTTATTTGGGCCTGCTTGGGCTCCTTGTAGCGATTTGGCCGAACTCTTTGAAAAGAGGTCGGGCAATCCTGACCTGAAGAGGTCGGTCGGCTTGTCGTCAATTAGCCCGGGTCGTACAGCTCGACCCAGGGCATGAACAGTGCCTCTGCTTGAGCTCGGTCTTTCTGTTGAGGTCATGTCTTTGCTAGACTTTTGATTCCTTGTGGAGAAGTCGAGCTCGAGCATTTTTTCTGTCGATCCCGTTTTTGTAGAGCTCCTAAGGAGTTTTTTGAATGCAGAGCGTTTTGTCTTCCCTTTTAATTGTAACGCACGTTTTTGCGTTCCCTTGGAAATGTGCTAGAGTATTAACTCTTTGTCGTTTCCTTTCCTTCCCTCTTTGTATCTCATTTTTGAATTTCAAAGCTTCTTTCAGTTTCTCCTCTCTTGCTCGCTGTAATATATTTCTCTTTTGCTTACTTTTCGCTTTTGCATCTTCGCGCTTTCTTTTACTCGAAAGGTGATTTGCTGGTGTCGTTTCGGTTGTTTGCTTCAATCTCTGATCAGTTATTGTCTCCTTCTTCTATACAGGTTGGTCTCCTTCTTCTCTCTTTTTGTCTTTCCACGCCGTTCTTTTTCGTGTTTGCTTTTGTTTTGATTTTGAAAGATCTTGCTGGGGTTCATGTTGGGAAGTTCGAATGTTTCTGCGTTTGCTTGATTTTGCCCCTTTTACTTGATTTCTTTATGCGTAGATCTTCTTCTGTTTGTATCTTGGAGCAATGGGCTACGAATATTGAAAAAGGTTGCGTCTTTTTTATGATTTCTGCATGCTCTTGATAGTTTTTGCTTCTTTAGGATTGTCGCTGTTCTCGTTTCTGGTTCACTACTTTTGTTTGGCCTGTTGCTAGAGGATGACTGTAACTTTGCTGTTTTGATGATTATGGGTTCCTTGCTGCTTGTGTAGAGTGATGTTGGTGGAGGATTTGTATTTTGAGAGGTGTTTTTTAGGAGATGGACTGTTGACTTCTTTCTTTCCTTTACCTTATTACTGCCTCCAAAGGATGCCCCTGGACCTTGGTGTGAGTCCTGGGGTTTCCTTTTACTGCTATTTCTGAGTCTTTTAATGTTCGCATGCTTTTGTCTTAATTATCTCCATATTTTGTCCGAGATGTCTCCTATTTTGTCCAAGCTGCTTTATTAGTAACCCATTTTTCCTTTTTTCTTGCTGTAGGACTTAGTTGACCCATGTCTCCTCGCAAAAATATTGTTGAGATGTCTAGGTATACTTGAGAAATGTCGGATGAAGTTGAACAGGCTTTTGTACATGTACTAGAGGAAAATTGGGGGGAGTCTCCCCATCTTGACACGAAGAGGTTCTTGGGGGATCCCTCCCTTCTTCGAACTGAATTGGGTAGCTTGCTGATTTCTTTGCTGGCTTTTCTCCTTATTTTTATTTGTTTGTTTTATCAATCCATCCCTTTCTTATTTGCAATTTCTGGCTTTTGCTGTGTTTTCAGAGATGGTAAAGACCACTGATTCTATGAAGGCCTTTAAGAGGGTGAGAAAGGTGACTGCGGCCCAGAACATCTCGGCCAAAGGTCCTGGGGAGGGATCTTCGAATGTTACACTGGGGAGGTCGACCTCCGACACTTCTGGGTCGAGGAAGGTCATACCAACTCCACAGGTTCGCCTGGCTTCTTCTGATCCTCCCTAACAGACCTCTGGTGCTACCTCTCCTTCTGTTGTAGGTCCTCTCCCCAAGAAGCAAAGGACTGTCGAGCTTTTCAATCTGGATGCCCCTGACTTTGATGATGTGGGGTTTGTGGATAACCAGATCGCTCCTTATGGCCGACTTCCTATGGACGATGTTTCCATTCTTCGTCATCTGAATTATATTACCAGTAGTAGCATTTGGATGGCCCATATGGGTGCAGCCTTGCCCCGAACTATCCAGGGTTCCCCAGTTCATGCAACTAAAGAGTTCTTGGAGGATGCAAAGTCGGAGTTTGATAGGATCAAAGGTCTGAAGGACGAGCTGGACGCTCGAGTTATTAAGATGGAATTGGATTTGGAGAAGGAAAAGTCTCGTGCTACCCGAGCTGAGGCGGTTGCAAATTTGGCCGAGGAGATGGCCAAGAAGTCAAAGGAGAGTTATACTCGAACCTATGGCGAGCTGTTGGAGGCCAGGGAGAGGCTGGAGTCTGCTCGTGATGACTATGCTGAGCTCCAGGGTCATCTTGTGGGCAGTGTGACTGATGCCTATAAAAACTTGAAGGCTCAGGTTCGAGTTCTTGCTCCCGAGCTCGACCTGACTCTCTTCAATTTGGACAACATCGTGGAGGATGAAAAAATTATTCCTGCCGCGGATGAGGATGAAGGGGAGGATCCTCCCCCTGTGCCGCCAGTTAAAGCCTCTGCAGCTGCGACTTCTTCAAATCCTTCTGCCGAGGTCGACCATCCCCAACCCGATCCGGATTGTGAGATACTCAATCGCGAGGACGGGACTGTGGACGCGATTCCTTTGAATACTATTCCTCCTTCTACAACTCAGGGTGCTGCTGCTGAGGAGAACATGAATCCTTGATGACTTTTCTTTGATGTATTTTTTGTATAGCCTGATCTCTGGGCTTTTTAAACTCTGTTTTCTTGTAATTGAGCCCTGGTGTGGCCTTGACGTTTCAGTTGCTTTTCTTAGCAATTTTCTTTAGGAAAAAATAAATGCTTTTGAACTCCTAAGGCCGACCTTCGGGTGGCCTTCTGAGTAACTTTTTGGTATGTTTGTTTGCAACTTTTGATGCTTCCAGGAATCCTTAGAGTGCTGGACTTTGCTGTCCGACCTCTTTGATTGCCTTTGTGTTTGTTTGTTTTCTGCTTTAGTCGGAATGACCTTTGGGGCTAGTTTTGTTCGATGACTTGCTAATGTTCTTATGGAACTTTTTTAGTCTGAACAATTTTGATGGCTTTTTTGTGGGGTCGTGGCTTTTTAGGTTGGGCTATGTCTTTTCTAGCGCACGCCTTTCGTTGGTCCGACTTCTCGTGTTGATCCGATCTGTAGCTATTAGTCGACTTCACTTGTCGATTCTTCTTAAGTTATTTTTAGTAATCCATTTTACTTAGGGCTGGCCAGGCCTCTTTCTATGGATTACTTTTTATAACTTTGTCGCTTTGATTGGTCCGGTCCGACTTCTTCTTGGTCGGTCCTTTCTAAGTTATTTTTAGTAATCCATTTTTACTCATACCTCGTCAGGCCTCTTTCTATGGATTACTTTTTATAACTTTTGTAGCTTTCATGTCGATTGGTCTGACTTCTTCATGTTGGTCCATTCTAAGTTATTTTTAGCAATCCATTTTTACTCAGACCTCGTCAGGCCTCTTTTTATGGATTACTTTTTATAACTTTTGCCGCTTTTATGTCGATTGGTCCAACTTCTTCATGTCGGTCCATTCTAAGTTATTTTTAGCAATCCATTTTTACTCAGACCTCGTCAGGCCTCTTTCTATGGATTACTTTTTATAACTTTTGTAGCTTTCGCATTAATCTGTTTTGATCGCTTTTTCATCTTGCCAATTTTGTCGAAGTCGGGCGGTGAGTTTGGTTCTCGCTTGGTCATCCTTGTCGAAGTCGGGCGGTGATTTTTGTTTTCACCTTGCCGACCTTTGTAGAATTTCGAACGATGAATTCGATTTCATCGTGGCCGGGTGGTGAATTTGGTTTTCACCTTGCCGACCTGTAGCTTTGTAATCGGGCGATGGATTTTTGCGTTTAGATTAATGCGTTTTGGTAGAGAAACTTTGTAGAGAATCTGAAAAGTTTTATTCCAATAGAGAGTAGACATATAGAAAAATAAAAAATATATACATGTGGGTGTTTACCCTTCTAAGTCAGGCAATTTTACAGACCTTGGCTTGGTGCCTCGTTAAAAAATCCTTTTAGGAAAAAGAGTGCACCTTAACCTAAGATCTTTATTACCTCTAACTATAATACCTTCTTAGGTTGCAGGCATGCCACAATCTTGGTAGCTCTCGCCCTTCTAGCTCGGACACCCTGTAGTAGCCTTTTTCTAGTACCTTTGTGACTCGGTAGGGTCCTTTCCAGTTAGCTACTAGCTTCCCCTCTCCTGGTCGACTTGTTCCGATATCATTTCGGATTAGGATGAGGTCGTTGTTGGTAAAGCTTCGCTATACTACCTTTCGATTGTATCTCAAGGTCATTCGATGTTTTAACGCATCTTCCCTTATCCGAGCTCTTTCTCGGATTTCTGGAAGTAGGTCGAGCTCTTCCCTTTGGAGTTGGGAGTTGGCCTCTTCATTGTAGTAGATCGTTCTGGGGGATCCTTCTTCGATTTCTATCGGGATCATTGCCTCCGTTCCGTAAGCCAATCGGAAAGATGATTCCTTTGTAGTGGAGTGTGGAGTTGTCCGATATGCCCATAAGACTTGTGGGAGTTCTTCAGCCCAAGCTCCCTTTGCATCCAATAATCTCCGTTTTAACCCAGCCAATATGACTTTGTTACCTGCTTCTGCTTGTCCATTAGCTTGTGGGTGTTCTACGGATGTGAATTAGTGCTTTATTTTCAAGTCATCTACCAACTTTCTGAAACCTGTGTCTGTGAATTGAGTGTCATTGTCTGTGGTGATGGAGTGAGGAACCCCAAACCTTGTGACAATATTTCTATATAAGAATTTCCAACTTCTTTGAGTAGTGGCATTAGCTAGAGGCTCTGCCTCAATCAATTTTGTGAAGTAATCGACCCCTACAATGAGGAACTTGACTTGTCCTGATCCTTGGGAAAAAGGTCCAAGGAGGTCGAGTCCCCATTTCGTGAATGGCCAAGGTGATGTTACGCTGATGAGCTCTTCTGGTGGGGCGATGTGGAAGTTAGCATGCTTCTGACATGGTGGACATGTCTTTACAAACTCTGTTGCTTCCTTTTGCAAAGTCGGCCAAAAGAATCCGGCTCAGAGTACCTTTTTGGATAGAGCTCGTGCTCCCAGATGGTTGCCACATATGTCACTGTGTGTTTCTTCCAAGTCTTCCTTTGTGTTGGAGGTTGGCACACATTTTAGTAAGGGTGTGGAGATCCCCTTCTTGTATAAGATGTTATTTATGATGGTATAGTACTGTGCTTCTCGTCTCAACCTCCTCGCCTCCTTCTTATCTGTAGGGAGTGCCTCTGATTTGAGGTATTTGATGATGGGAGTCATCCATCCTTGATCTTGACCTGATATGGCCAGGATCTTTTCTTCCTCTGAGATCAATGAGTTTTGCAGTATTTCCTGGATAAGGCTTCTATTATTGTCCCCTGGTTTGGTGCTGGCTAATTTTGAGAGTGCATCAGCTCGAGCATTCTGTTCTCGAAGTATATGGTGGACCTCATATTCCCCGAGTTGTTCGAGCTGTTCCTTGGTTTTGTCCAGGTACTTTTTCATGGTAGGGTCCTTAGCTTGGTAAGTCCCTGCTATTTGCGAGGTGACTACTTGCGAGTCACTGAAGATGATAAGCTTTTGAGCTCCCACTTCCTTAGCCAGTCTCAAATCAGCTAGTAATGCCTCATATTCGGCCTGGTTGTTTAAAGCAGGGAACTCGAATTTTAGGGAGAGTTTGATTTAGGTTCCCTGGTCACTTTCGATTATGACACCTGCACCACTCCCGGTTTTGTTTGAAGAGCCGTCTACATAGAGATTCTATTTTGTAGGAGTTTCCGGAGTGTCAGTGTACTCAGCAATGAAATCGGCCAAATATTGAGACTTGATGGCCGTCCGAGCTTCATATTGAAGATCAAACTCAGATAGCTCGACTGCCCATTGTAGAATTCTTCCAGCTAAGTCTGTCTTCTGTAGAATGCCTTTTATGGGTTGGTTAGTCCAAACCTTAATGGTGTGAGCTTGAAAATATGGGCGAAGTCGTCGAGAAGTTAGTATGAGAGCATAGGCAAACTTTTCTATCTTTTGATAGTTCGGTTCGGCCCCTTGTAAGGCTTTGCTGATGAAGTAGATGGGTTGTTGCCCATCTTCATCTTCTCTTACTAGCACTGAGGCTATTGCCCGACTTTCCACTGCGAGGTATAATATGAGTGCTTCTCCTTCTTGTGGCCGAGTAAGAATGGGTGGTTGTCCTAGGAATTTTTTGAAATTCTGGAAGGCTTGCTCGCATTCTGTGGTCCATTCAAACATCTTTCCCTTCCTTAGTGTGGCGTAAAAGGGGAGAGATCTTATGGCCGATCCAGCTAGAAATCTAGACAAGGCTGCCAGTCTTCCGTTGAGTTGTTGTACTTCTTTGACACAGGTCGGACTTTTTATGTTGAGTATAGCTCGGCATTTATCCGGGTTCGCCTCAATTCCTCGTTGTGTTAGCATGAAACCTAGGAATTTACCGGCTTCTACTGCAAAGGTACACTTTGCGGGATTAAGTCGCATGTCATGCTTTCTGATGGTGTCGAACACTTTGGCGAGGTCAGACAGTAATGATTCCTCACTTTGTATTTTTATCAACATGTCATCCATATATACCCCCATGAGTTTCCCGATATGGTCTGCGAAGACTTTATTCATTAATCTTTGGTAGGTAGCTCCTGCATTTTTGAGTCCGAATGGCATGACGACATAACAGTAATTTACTTTTGGGGTTAGGAATGAGATCTTTTCTTGATCAGGTGGGTACATTGGGATTTGATTATATCCTGAATAAGCATCCATAAAGGAAAGGTACTTGTATCCGGAGGAGGCATCCACTAGAGTGTCTATGCTTGGAAGTGGATAAGGATCTTTTGGACATGCTTTATTGAGGTCAGTGTAATCAGTGCACATTCGTCATTTCCCATTTGACTTTTTCACCAATACGAAGTTGGCCAACCAAAGTGGGTACTTGACTTCTCTTATGAATCCTGCCTTCAGTATAGCTTGCACCTGTTCTTCCACAGCTTGGGATCTTTCTGATCCGAGCTTCCGACGCTTCTGTTGTACTGGCCAAGATCCTGGGTATACTGTCAGTTTGTGGCACATTAGTTTGGGATCTATGTCCGGCATGTCTGCGGCCTTTCATGCAAAGAGGTCGACATTATCCCTTAGGAACTGTATCAGACACTCCTTTATGTCTCCTTTCAAAGTCGCCCCAATACTTGTTGTCTTATCTGGGACATCTCCGAATTGGACTTCCTCGATCTCGCCTTCCGATTGTGGACGAAGTTCTTCCCGACCTCGAACTCCCCTGAGCTCGATAGTGTTGATTTCTTCTCCTTTGCCTCTAAGGTTCAGACTTTTGTTGTAACAGCGTCGCGCAGTTTTCTAGTCTCCTTTTATCGTGGCTATCCCTTCTGGGGTTGGAAACTTCATGCATAGATGTGGGGTTGACACTACTGCGGCAAGCTGATTTAGCGTTGTCCGACCTATTAGGGCATTGTAAGCTGAGCTCACATCGACTACGATGTAGTCTATATTGAGTGTCCTTGACCGGGTTCCCTTTCCAAAGGTTGTGTGTAGTGAAATATATCCAAGAGGTTGGATTGGAGTGTCTTCTAGTCCGAACAAGCTGTTCGGATATGCTCTAAGCTCTTTTTCTTGTAGGCCGAGTTTGTCGAAGGCGGATTTAAACAGGATATTCGTCGAGCTCCCTTGGTCCACCAGTGTGCGGTGGAGGTTAGCATTGGCCAATATGATAGTAATGACCATGGGATCATCATGTCCCGAGATGACGCCTGCCGCGTCTTCTTGGGTAAAAGTAATGGTAGGGAGGTCAGGTGACCCTTCCTCTCCTCCAACATGGTATACTTCTTTAAGGTGCCTTTTGCGAGATGATTTGGAGATCCCTCCTCCTGCAAATCCTCCATTTATCATGTGGATGTGTCTCTCCGGGGTGCGGGGTGGTCATTCAGTTCATTCGACCTCTTCATCCCTTCTTCTTTTTCTGGGTTCATACGTTTTGTTGGCTAAGTATCGATCTAGCCGTCCCTCTCTTACTAATTTTTCTATGACATTTTTCAGGTCGAAGCACTCATTTGTAGGATGTCCATAGATTCGGTGGTACTTACAATATTCTGTCCGATTTCTGCCTCCTTTTTTGCTTTTGATTGGACGAGGTGGTGGAATCTTCTCGGTGTGACATACTTCTCGGAAAACATCCACAAGAGACACCCGAAGAGGGGTGTAATTGTGATATTTTTTAGGCTTCTCTCTGTGTTGGTCTTCCTTTTTCTTGGACTCTTTATCCTTATCCCGAGATGAGTAGGAGAATTCGGATTTTGAGGTCTCTCCTAATCGAGAATTTTCTTCCATGTTGATATATTTCTCTGCCCGTTCTTGCACTTCATTTAAAGATGTTGGGTGTTTCTTTGATATAGAGTGACTAAAGGGTCCTTCTCGTAAGCCATTGATGAGACCCATGATGGCTGCTTCTGTTGGTAGGCTTTGTATGTTCAGGCAAGCTTTGAGGAATCTTTTCATGTAAGATCGAAGTCTCTCCCGATCTCCTTGTTTGATTCCTAATAGGCTTGGGGCGTGTTTGACTTTGTCCTTTTGAATGAAAATCTGGCAAGAAACTTTTTGGCTAAGTCATCAAAACTTGTGATGAATCTTAGAGGCAAGCTGTCGAACCTCTTAATTGCCGTTTTCGTTAGAGTAGTTGGGAAGGCTTTGCAACGAATAGCATCCGAAGCATTGATGAGATACATTCTGCTTCTAAAGTTGTTAAGATGATGGCTTGGATCGGAGGTACCGTCGTATGGGGTCATGTCAGGAGCTTTAAAATCCTTTGGAACCTTAGCTTTCATGATTTCATTGGGGAAGGGATCTTGATCCTTGTGGGGGCTGTTGCTGTGACCGGGTTAAACTGTTTTAGCTTTGAGATCAGCTTCAAGCTTTACGAGCTTATCTTCTAGTTCTCGACGTCGTCTAGTTTCCCTCCGGAGGTCCCTCTCAGCTTCGCGTTGGTGTTCTGCTTCCTATTCGAGCTGTTTGAGACGATTCTGCTGTTCTCGGAGAGCTTCTAAAATTTCTGTATTCGGAGGATGCTTTTCTCCGTTTTGCTGAGGTGTGGTGTCCGCGTTCTTGCGCGGCGTCCTGTTTTCTAAATCAGAGTTGTGATCGTTGTCCATGTTGTCTGCCATGGTGATGGGATGACTTCCAGGTTCTCCGGCAACGGCGCCAATGTTCCGAGGGTTACCTAAAACTGTAGGTCGATCTCGGTCGAGATCTGTGGTGGTGGCCGGAGCTGACGTGTCTGACTTGTTGGATCTGGTGGTGCTGCTGATCCTTCATCACCGGAGGATGGTGGTACCTGCAAGAGACTCCGATGCTTAAGTTAGCACGGGCTTTAAGCAGGTTTTTAGTAGAATCAGAGTATGAGTTATACCTGGGTGCTCCAGTGTATTTATAGTAGTGTAGAGTGACCTTCCTGGAGATAAGATAGTTATCTTATCTTATCTTATCTTTGAGTGAAGTCATCTTATCTTCTGGGGAGCCGCCCTTATCTTTCTAGGCTTTAGTTGCCTTTATATTGGGCTATGTCCTTTTATTTGGGCCTGCTTGAGCTCCTTGTAGCGATTTGGCCGAACTCTTTGAGAAGAGGTCGGGCAATCCTGACCTGAAGAGGTCGGTCGGCTTGTCATCAATTAGCCCGGGTCGTACAGCTCGACCCAGGGCATAAACACTTCTTATATACAACAACAACAGCAGCAATAACAATGCCTTATCCCACTAAGCGGGATCGACTATATAGATTAGACAATGTCATTGAGCTCTATCATGTATCGTGTTTACAAAGAGACTGTTTACATGTGGATCTTGTTTGACCACTTCATAGATAGTCTTCCTAAGTCTTCCTCTGCTTTTACCCCTTATTCATCTTTTATATCATTTATCTTTTTGACTGGGTGTTCTATCAATCTTCTTCTCACATATCCAAATTATTTAAGACGTAATTCTATTATATTTTTTATAATAAGTGCTACTCAAACTTTTTCTCTTAAAAAATATATACCTTTTATATACTTAGAAAATATATTTGCTAAACGTAAACATAATAAACAAATATTTCTTCAAACTTAATGCTTATTTATGTTGAGAAAAGTTAGATGGTTAGTAATTTTAGTTTGGAAAAGTATAGGGTACCAATATACTATTTGTCAATTTATTGTCAATAATAATTAATTATTATATTTTAAACACATGTATAAGAAGACACATCTAAAATATATATATATATATAAAGACACTTCCATTAGACATAGCCATAAGCAAGACATTTTTGTTAGACACATCTATAAAGACACTTCTGTTAAACACAATCATAAATAAGAGTTGACAGAAGTTGACAGAAATGTTATTGGTAATGTAGCGAAATTGTTTTAGTTTATATTAGTCAGTATTTTTAGACAGTAGTCCAATAACTTTAGTTTAGCAGATTAACATTATATTTTTGTCTAATATTTTTAAATATTATTGGTAATTCAACACAAATCTTTATTACTATATGTTATTGTAATTCAATTATTTGAACGATGAAGTATACATTCTATAAAAATGATAAATAATATAAGTTTACTTAAATTGACATGGAATATTTGATATCAGTTACAAAATGGTTGGAAACTAATAGAATAATTTTTTCAAAAAATATGTGGTTAAAGATCTGATTAGGTTCTTAATTGTAGATACCTTTTGTTCATGCATAAATAAATATCTCCGAGGTATAGCTTGTTCTGCTGGCACTCGAACTTGTTTTCCTTCGAATGGTGATGAGGAACGTTGTCTTCCTGTAAGAGCGGCGGTGTTAGCCACCTGTTGCAAAGGGACTCCAACGCTCAAGTAAGTAAAAGTATGGGGATTCAGAGTGAAATGCAATGAAATTGCGTACTTGTGGCTTAGTGAGTCACTAGTATATCTTGGATTTCTCTTGTGGCAGTTATCTGTATTTTTGCTATTGACTTGATGGAATCTTCTCATGATACTCCGATTTTTGGGGTTTTAGTGGTTTTAGTTTGAGAGATTTTCGGGGAGGTTATCTTCCTTTGTGGGATCCGATTCTGAGGTTGTTGTGGTGGGCCAATGTTTAGGTAACGGATCACCTTTAGTTTGTGGAAAAACTCTAATATTTTTTACACAAGAAAAGACCTAAGGGACTCAATTAAAAGAAAAAAATTATAGAGACCTAATTACAAATTTCATAAAATTATAGAGACCAACAAAGTAATTAAACCTTTGGATGTAAGGTTTCCTCTCTCTGAGTTTGAGTGCGGGGTGTTGATGCAATTGAAGTGTTATGCTCCCCTCCCTTGCTCTGACTGGGTTATTTCTGACGTAAGAGTTCGGCCATTTTTTGGTTCTCTGCCCTGAGGGATTCATTGATGGCCAACAGCTCGACTGAGTTAAGGTTTGAGGGAGCGTGGCTATGCGCGTCCGCCATATGTTATGACATGCAAAAAGAGAAGAAAGCACAGAAAATATTTTAAAGGGTTGTGGGTTAGAAAATTTCGGCTCCACGGTGGGCGCCAAATGTTCCTGCATAAATAAATATCTCTGAGGTATAGCTCGTTCTGCTAGCGCTTGAACTTGCTTTCCTTGGAATGGTGATAAGGAATGTCGTCTTCCTGTAAGAGCGGGGCGTTGGGCACCTGCAAGGGGACTCCAACGCTCAGGTAAGTAAAAGTGTGTGGGTATTCAGAGCGAAATGGAATGAAATTGCGCACTTGTGACTTAGTGAGTCACTAGTATATATTGGATTTCTCTTGTGGCAGTTATCTGTATTTTTGCTACCGATTTGATGGAGTCTTCTCATGATACTCCGATTTTTGGGGTTTTGGTGGTTCTAGTTTGAGAGATTTTTCGGGGAGGTTATCTTTCTTTGTGGGATCCGATTCTGAGGTTGTTGTGGTGGGCCAGTGTTTAGATAACGGATCACCTCTAGTTTGTGGAAAAACTCTAATATTGTTTTCACTAAAAAAGACCTAAGGGACTCAATTAAAAGAAAAAAATTATAGAGCCCTAATTACAAATTTCATAAAATTATAGAGACCAACAAAGTAATTAAACCTTTCAGTTAATATTAGTTAATTCTAAAAAGTATCTTTTTTATTTATTTTTTTTCAATAACTTAATGAAACCTAAGAAACTGCCTCTATATGCTGCCGCTTCCCAAACAATTCTCTTCTTACATATCACCACTTTGTATGACGTATATGGCTGGAAATAAAATATAGTATATATACTATGAGTTTAATTTTGATGTAATAATAGTGTAGAAATGTATTATATCTATTTTTTGGATGATCGTTTATATTGGTTAAACTAATATACAATTATACATACAATTTTGGATGGATTCGGATTTTAATTACTTCACAAAGTGTTAGCATTTGGAGGATTTACAACTCAATAAGATATATACTTCATCATCTGATCATGACCTCATCATCTAGCTAGTCATTCTTCTATATATGTCGAATTAATATTAGGACTCGCTCCTTCATGTTTATCAAAATAATAATATTAACATAATGTATAATTCTTGTCTTGTTCAATGTCAATTGCCCAATGAAAATGAAAGGTGCAACAATTGTCAAAGTTCAGCCGGCTCCACAGACTCTTTTAATTTCTACTCTTGTATTGGGCCTTCTCATTTTTGTCCATTTTGTTGTCTCTCATTCTTATCAATAAGTGTCTGTGCTTCACCTTAGAGAAATTTAATAATAATAATATTACACAAGTTATTGGAACCCCTTAGAACATGTCTTATGAAATTACCGAGGAAAAAGATGATGAAGAAGAACCACACTGGTTTATCAACACGGAACAACAGAAGGCAAAGATCAGGAAGATTATACATCACCAAAAATCGCTATATCATTGTTCATCGGTTTCATTATTGTCGCGGACGTCGTCATCATCATCAGCTTCGTGTTCTTCATGTCATAGTAGTTTGTTGGGGTTGATGAAAAGTGGAAGCACTTGTCTAAGGAGATTGTTTGAAATGGAGCATACAAGTTTGGGTACCCATTTTGATTGTTACAGTGGTTCACCAATCTTTAGGCCTATATCATTGTGGGACAGTGATTCAGAGCGCCAGTACCAAGATCCTTGGGCATTCTTCAAGAAAATTGGTAGTTCTTCATCACCACCTTTTGTTGGAACTCATAGAGAAAGTGAATTAGCCTCAAATGGTAGTTACACAAATGAAGAATATGCATATATCAATAATAGAAAGAATGAGATAAGTGTAAAGCGTAAATTGACTAGGAAAAAGGCTTTTAGGAGGTTACCTGGATTTGGTTTGTGGATATGTGGAAGATTCAGATTCTCCTTGAGATTACGATTTAGAAGGCTGAAAATTTTTATTTGTAATAAGGTATTCAAATGAAAAAATATTTGATTCACTCACTTTGTATTGTTAAGGGTGCAGGTGTGAAAAATACAAGAAATTAGTTTTTACATGGATTAAAAATTAAGACGTGAAAAAAATTTATAAAATAATAGAGTGATTAATTTAGTGTCTTAGGATTTTGAGTTAGATATAGTATGTTTTTTTATATTGTATGCTTTTATTTATTTTTTTTATTTTCTTTAGTAGTAAAACATTGTCCTTAGTGACTCAATATATATCATATACTAAAACTCATATATTTTTATCACGGTAATCACGTTANNNNTTGGATCCTAACAAATTACAAAATAAAAAAACTTAATACAAAATAAAATAACTTTAAAATTATTTTGGGTCCTAACAATTTTGTTTTTACCCTTATTGCTAAATTATATTCATTCTATAATAGTAAATTATAAATGAAATATCATTTCGTTAATGTAAAACACTTAAAATTGAATGGATATAAGTTAACAATTTCTTGTATAATTTTTCAAAAGATGTTATATTGTCCAATCTAATAATATGAGTGTAAGTCAACTTAAAATATGACCCTAAAGTAAAAATACACATACCATTGCCCAATTGAAAAAGAGTTTGTAAATTGGCATTGAATATTGAAGATTCTAGGAGAATTTCTTCATAAATTGTTTGTAGCCGTGTGTGATTTACACAAAGGTGTTCCTAACTTCCTATACATTGAGAAGAGAAAATAACAATAATAATAAAATGACTCAGAAAAGAAAACCAAGGTTGAAAATCAACAATCTTTTTATACATATGATTATGATATGAATGATCTATAATAGAGTTTTGCAAATGACACAATTATGAGACACGAGTTTTCCCAAGATACTTCCTTCTTCAATCACCAATCTCCCACTCTGCTTGTTCCATAGGTGGACCCCATATGACTCACCACTAAGCTGAACCAATTTTGCTTCAACCCATTTTGATTCACTTCTTGTTTTGGGCTTCCTAAAAAGCCCATCAATCTTATTCCAATCCACTGGATAAAATGCCATAGGAGGCAATATTGTAAAATTGAAACCTGACTTCTTCCCCAATTTACTAACCACCCTTGAAACAAGGTAAGGACCATTATGCCCCCATTTGTTCCCATCAAAAGTCAATGCAAACTCCTTAATGAATCTCAACAAAAGTGGATGGTTCATATCAAATACAAGAACTGCATTGTTTAGTCTTGTCCAGTGCTTTTGACCTAAATCCATGCTTTGTGCACCAATACAGTTCCTCAACCCAGTGAAAGGCTTAAGGAGTATGAAATCAGTGTCTAAGTAAACACCACCATATTTGTATAGCACTGAGAGTCTTATGAGATTAGAGAGATTCTGAAACAAAGGGATCTCACCAGGGTCCTTCTTTCCTTTCCTCAATTGATGAAACCAATATTCAGCTGGCGTTCCTGTATAGGTACCAATACAAGTATTAAATACATTACAACTTAATAGGTAAATATAAAGTAGAGATACCATTGTTCTAAGAATCATATTGAACCAATTAGTTTCATCCGGTTAATTGAAAACTGACTACTAAACTAATATGATTTGAAATAAAAAACTGTGACAGTAAATTAGTCAAAAAATAGTTAACTAATCGAATCGGTGTGACTTTTTAGCGGTTCATCTGTTTAAAATAATAAATCAGACAAAATTTAAAATAATAAATCAGACGAAATTAACTTTTTTTTAAAATTATATAATTTATACATAAATTTACTATTTTATTGTATTCGATTTAGTTTCGGTTAAACCTTTATTAAATTTTTAAATCTCTAATTTTACTAATTTAATAACATGTTCCACAGAGCAAATACGCTATTTTGACCGTCAAAAGATTTTGAGTATGACTAAACGGATTTTATTTTATATTTGTTTTTACAAAATGAACTCCTAATATTTGTTTTGTTTAACAAAATGTCCTAATTGTTTATAGTGACGGATTAACAATTAAGCGATTTGTCAAAAAGAACATATATTTAGAAATTTATTTTGTCAAAAATAAATATAAAAGTCTATTTTATCAAACTCAGAATTTTTTATGTAACAAAAGAGATATACTCTTAATCTACACGTATAAATTTTGTGTAATGTAAGTAAATTATAAGGATATATGTGTTTATGCATAAATGATTAGAACGTCAAAAATTTGATTGTTAACCTTCTAAAATTTGTTTAGAATTAAGATATACATGACTAAAATTAAAATGTTTGTTCATTTTAGTGACATACCCTTGAACAGAAATGACAAGTCTGGGGTGATTGCCTGGACTTTGAACCCGAGATCAATAACCGGTTTCAGAACCCGATACCCGCGAACCGAATCCAAGCTTCTTGACAAAATTACCAAACAAGCCTTGGGATGTACCTTGAAGACACTTTGAACAGACAACAATTCCCTTGACCCAAATGAAGTCGCTGGTGAAATCCATGTCATGAAGAACTGCCCCTCACATCCATTATTATTACCAAAGAATCCAAGAACTCTGCCATGGAATTGCCTTGCAAGTTTGTCTGACTTGAGAATCTTGAATTCATGCATCTTCCCTCTAAACCAAGAAATCCTTTCTGATTCACTCACATTAATTGGAGCAACCAGTAGTCTATTCCCTCTTTCTTCATCATCATCATTATCAATTATTTCAACTTCTCTATGATTCCCTTCTTGCAGTGAATTCAAAGCTATGTGAGACACAGTAAGAGTTGTTGTTGACCTTACTACCCCTGCTTCTAGTTTTATCTCCGTGTGAGATTCTTTCAACTTTTGAGGAATTATTCCTTTGCTTGATGAAGAAGAAGAAGAAGGGTGATGAAGGGAATCATCATCATGTTGGATAACAGTATCAACATGAATAAGGAAAAATATGGCTGAGAAAATTATTAGAGATATGATAGAAATCATGGCATGTTTAAGAACCCTATGATCAAACATGCTCTTATTGTTACAATTTTTTCTCTTTGTGATGAAGAGCTGCATTTTGGAAACCAATCAATTAACAATTTATTGTTGTTGTTGTTGTTGTTGTTGTTGAAGAAGAAGAAGAAAAAGAAGAAGAAGAAGAAGAAGATAGACTTTGGTGTAACTTTCATGGTGGGGAAGATTAGTAATACTTGGTGACTGGTATGGTATTAAATAATATTATGGTTGAATTTGTAGATATTTTTTTTAATTCATGAATAAAACTTTCACTATCTTATTCTTAAAATTAATTTGAATAAGTATAATCTAACATGAGATAAAATTTGTTTTTAAATTATCTTTTTTATTATCATAACAAAATAAATTATTATGTAGAACTGTTTTATCAAAATTTACTTAGAATTATTTTATATTTTAGTATCATATTCACTCTTAATTACAATCAAAATAATGTAACCAACATTATTATCTGTTGAAATTTATCAATATATTTTGTCTATTCTTGAGTTGAAGTAGATGAATTTATACTTAAAAACAGTTTTATATTTTTTTGTTAGTTTAAACACCTACTAAATTGCTAAAAATAAGATGAATGTATAATATTTTATTTTAACTCTTGTGAAATGATAGAAAAAAGTTGCGTCTAAAATCTTGAATTGTTCATAGGTAAAATAATAATTATTAATACATATTCTTTCCACAAAAAAAAATCTTTTATAATAAGAGAAGTGATATTAATTATTCAAAAATCAAAGTCGATTTGTCCGTCTAATACAATCACTTTTTTTTTAAAGACAAATTTTTGTTATATATAAAAAAAAATAAAAATATCACTCAAGCATTTATCAAGTGCTTCACAATAGTACCTACTACCTAGTAATCAAGGAGTCTTTTCCTAAATTATGAGTTTGGCTCTTACTAATTAACAACAATGTTTGAGGATAATCAAGTTAGATCTTGAATATAAAATCCTCAATTATTATATTTGATAGTATTTTGAACCTTGAGTATATCATATTCTTCTATTATAAGAAGTGAAAATGTAATGACACTTGAATTAAAATTTAGTATATTTTACCCTTTAGTTAAATTTTAACCGAAATTAAGCTCAAAAAAATGTTGTTGTATCCCGTGACTATAAACAAAGCCGAAATTTCTTCTCCACGATACATAACCGTAATAACTTTATCAAATGTATATTTTTTCTTCTTCTTAGATAGTTACAAAGGCAAATATAGTTAAGGTTATTTGTTTTAATTTATTCCTCTCAAAGTTTAGTTCTCCTAGGCTATGTGTATTTACAGAAACGTACGGGACACTGAGATAAGGATACAGAGACACAAAATTGTGTTTGACAGATGAGACATGGACAGAGACATTGTATCCAGAAACATTGAATTAGTGTATTTTGTGTCCATCCTGACAGAAAAGACACTACTAAGACATTAACAAGGAACACAACTTATTTTTTATTTTTCTTTCATTATTTTTGTTGATTTTTTATAATTATATTTTTTTATTATATTTTTTTCTCAAATTTTTTGAATGAAAAAAAAATGAGAATAAATTAGATTTTCATAATTTATTTTAGTTTATTATCAAACAAAATATAAGAATACAAAAATTTGTGTATCTGTCCTTTGTATCTTGTTCTCATTGTCTTGTCTTGTCCTGTTCTTAGAAACAAATGCAGCCCTAGAGTTATTCTTTTAGCTAATAAAGAACTTTACTTCATTCGCTAAAGTCTATCTAAAGACATAAGAAGATAGTCTTTTAGGATTTTGTCACAAGATTGTAAAATTTCATCTAAACTAAATAAGCACAACTGCTTAATTTCATTCACTACTAGAAAACTAGTTATTACAGATGGATATTTCCAACGAATTTTATCCCACGAAAATACAGAGAGAATTTCAGAGGAATTTTTTGTCGGAAAACAAAAAAAAACGAATTAGCATAAATTACAGACGGAAAAAAAGAATCCGTCGATAATTTCGTTGGAAAAATTAATTTTTTTCCGTGAAAAATGATTACAGATGGAAAATCCGTCTGTAATTTAAAATTTTTCGTCGGAAACATTGAGATAACCCTAACTCAACCCTATCTTCTCGAGCTACATCCACACCCCACACAAGTGAGAGCTCCATTGCACGAGTTTCTTCCTCTCTCCTTCTTATTTTGCAATATAAAACTGTGCTCCTCCGCTCCCCTCACCGGCGGTGCTACCGAGCTCAGAGCCGGCGGCTCCATTCACACTCCACACAAATCTAACGAGCTTCTCCCTCTCTTCGTCAATGAGCTGCTTTTTCTCTCCGTCGCATGAGCATCTTTTGCCACTGCCGCCGCCGCTCCGTCGCACGAGCCTCCTCCGCCGCCGCTCTCGTCGCATCTGCTCCCTTCATCATCGTCCCTTGGAGGTTAGATTTTTAATCCGCTAATTAACCAAAACTAAAGCCCTCCGTTTTTCTTTGCTTGGAGGTTAGTTCATTCAACGTTTCGTTCCTTTCGTTGTTCTTGTGCTATGATTTGACAATGGTGATTAATGATATTTATGCAGATCTATTTTCATTTCTTTCGTTTGGAGGTTAGATTTCATGCAGATCTGCTTCAATCAAAACAAATGCCCTAAAAGCTGGTAGTAACGATGAAGGAAGACAATATAATATGGTGTTGTCTATAGTGTTGAAGGGAAAAGGGAAGAGTTCTTGGAACAGCTTTTGAGTTCTAGGAACAGATCAAGATCAAGGAGTGGAAAAAAGAGATATTCATATGAGGAATGCTCATCATCTTCTTCAGATGTTAGTAAGGAATAATGATTGACCAATATTTCACTTTGCTTTTGACACTCGAATAGGCGAAGAATATTTCCATTTTGACAAAGTCAACTCTTATCTTGAGCCTCATTTTTCAATGGTAAACCTATTTTCTCTTTTCTTGATGTAGGCAAAGAAAATATTTTCAACTGGCTTCAGTGCTATTTTAAGGTACCTCAATCTGTGACTTTTTATCTATTAATTTTCAATTGTCTTTGAAACTGCTAATTTTCCTTTTAGCTTCTTCATTACTACTTGCAAAATTATGCTTCTTTTGTTTAGATCATTTATGCATGTATGCAATTTTTTATTTCAGTTCTGCAATGCTCTATTGTGCCTTTTACAGTTCTGCTTTTGAGGTAACTATAATTACCAGTTCATGAAATCTTCGATCATCATTTAATCATTTATTTTGAATATTACAATAAATCTGTGCTTTTAATTGTTATTACTCTTTTCCAATTGATTTTAAGAAATCAAAGTTTTACGGATTCGACAAGAAAGGGAACTGGTGGAAGGAGAGAACCGCAGGTACCGTAAAGTTCCCAAAGAACAAGGTTACTAGCAAGGTTTGGCTTCTCATCTGAACAAAATTCATTTGTGCTTCTTTGTTTATGTTGCTTATTCTCTTATTCTTCAGTTCGTAAGTAGTTAAAGAAGTTTAAATGATAATTGTTTGAGCGTCATATAATAATGTCGAACGTGGTTCTTTTGCTATCATTATAGTAGTTAAATCTAAGAAGGTTAATTGGTTCATTTGTGCAGCTAAGTTTTGTTCTTTTTTTTTTTGTTTATGCAGAACAAAAGCATTGCTGAGTCTAGTTCTTTAGTTGTAAGCACTCCAAATCATTGAAAAATGTAATTCATGGATTGCATATTTTTTTCATTTGAAAATCATACTAGAACAATATAATCTAATATGAGAAGCTGTTAATGCTCTAGCTTGATTTATATTTATAAGAAATTATGAACTGATTGATTGAATACCTTATCTGCTTTTGCTTTGCTGCTGCTACCTGACTCTGTGTTCCAATCTTAGCCTCAGGTTCCTTCTTCCCATATTTGTAGAACTTCTCTCAAGAGCTTCAAAAGCTTGAGGAGTATCGCATGAACCAGAAATCCATTATTTTGTATCTGTCTGGATGTGAATCTAACAAGGGCCATGCCTAATTGCGTTTATGCGATTATAGGTTCATGCTGATTGAATTCATATTTCTTATGCTTGGTCACTTGGTGTAGAAGGGTTCTTTCTTTAGAAAAGAAAAATGTGATGCAATATTGACATAGTTGTGTTGCATAGTGCGCTCTGCTTTCTTGTTTGAACCGCTAATTTGGTTTTTCTTGTGGTTGCACTAAGAGAAAACAGAACGTGTGGCTGAGAAATCCTTTTGCTTCAGTTAGCATGGGAGAGGAGAAGCCATTTGATTTCTTACGCACTTTATTTGGTAACTACAATACCTCCTTTATTTGATTTCTTACGCATTTCTTGATGATAAGTTCTTTGTGATATGTTTCTTTTGTCAAGGTAAAACAAAACTCTCACATGGATTTTAAATTTTATTAGACTGCAGGTGCCATAGGGGGCATTGCTGCTTCACTGATTTGCGTTCCAACAGAGGTAAATTAGTTCTAATTTGTAAGAATGATATTTCATGGTTGACTTCCTTTTTGTTCTAATTATTTGTTTATGGTTGTGGTATTTTTCATTTTCAATTGATTGAACCTCACTTTGGCTGCTTTTGGTTTTGCTTTAACACTTGGAATATCATAAAACTGAAAAGTGATAAGAACATAGTTATAAGCACAGTTTTTGTGTTGCTGTGATGGTATTTTTGCTTTTGCTTTAATTAGCATTATCATTATTGTTATTAATATTATTTTTTCCTAAGTATATATCAGACCGATTTGGAAACTGACTTAGCATGGTGGAGTGTTGTGTGTGCTGTCATAGATATCATTTCTCTCTGTTGCTACTTAATTTGATATCTCAAGATAGTGCTGCCATGACTTGTCCCATTTATTTTCACCTGGTTCCTTTTTTTTTCTCTTTATTAT
This sequence comes from Arachis ipaensis, assembly GCF_000816755.2. Lineage (NCBI taxonomy): Eukaryota > Viridiplantae > Streptophyta > Magnoliopsida > Fabales > Fabaceae > Arachis > Arachis ipaensis. The sequence goes on from NC_029788.2 coordinate 98,499,879, forward strand.
TCTAGTGTACGAGCTGTGACAATTGCACTTTGGTGTAACTTTCTTGTTTTCTCTCTCAATTTTGGAGTGTATTTTGCTATCTCTAGCCATGTTATGTGAGTAAATAACATGCACTACTTATCACTCATTATGATTTTGGCTTGTTTTTTCTCAGCAACAGTTATTCAAAGCTTTCCACATTCTTCTGCTATTTAAAGCTATGCACATTATTCAGTTGAATGGAACTTCTATATAAATTAGAATATCCATATAAATTGAGTCAGATTTATTGCTCGCATCTTGTATTGGTTAACACAAGATGTGAGACTTAAAGAAGATCCAAACGTAGCCTTAAGTTAGTTAGAAGCTTGCTGACTTGGCATGGGATGTTATACATTTAGTTGTATGATAGCCATGTTCCTTCAGCACTAATATCTTCTCTTTTTCTTCTATTTTTCTTTTTAATTTTGAAATATACAAGGTGATTACATCAAAGAAGGCCAAGTAATAGGGTATCTGGATCAATTTGGTACTTCACTTCCTGTTAAGGTGATTTTTCTTAGCCTCTTTAATTGTGAGTAATTCTGAAATGTCTACTTCCTACTGACCGTTTTTCTTTTTATCTTTTTTTTTGGGTTAAATTTAATTGTGGGTAATCACTAAGCCTCACAAGTTCCACTGCATTAGAGCTCAAGCTTCAGGTGATTCAGATAGAACTGTTAGATATATAATATGGTTTGTGTTGATGATCACTAATATGAATGTTAATGTTTATACTCTATACAAGGTTCAACAAAAATTGAGGGGATTCCTGAGAAAACAGATTCCAATGATGATAACTTAGTATTTGTTGCTGGTGCTACTGGTAGAGTTGGTTCAAGAACTGTTAGGTACATTTGTTAGTACTCTTCAATTCACTTGTTCTTTAAGAAGAAACTTCTTTTCTTTAAAATGCTGACTAGTGATAGTTTTATTTCAGAGAGCTTATAAAACATGGATTTAAAGTAAGAGCTAGAGTGAGGAGTGTTGAGAAAGCTGGTCCACTATTCAAGGTACAGGTTCTATCTTATGAACAAGATTTGGTATCCATTAGTGCTTGATATGAAAAGGATGTGCATTAAGATATAGAACATATGCAAAGTGTTGAGCAAATGAAGCTTGATGATGGAACAAGTGGAGGGAAGAGTACTGGTTACTTCATTGGGAACAAATAAATTTGGTTTACCTGCAGCTATTCTCAAGTGAGCATTAATGAAATTCTTTTTGATATTATCATATTTTAACAAGAAGTTCAAACTCATAACCTAACACTATCAACAGAAGACACTTTATTTGGGGGTCAAGTATCAAACCTTCAGGTGCTTAACATGTAAATTTTTGTGCTGATTTTCAATTTTGTAAAACTAGTCCTATAAATGATGGAGCAAAAGTAACAAATTCTGTTTCATGGTAGGTGGCAGAACTTATGGCAGTCGTGGCCAAGAACCCTGATCTTGCATATTGTAAAATAGTGGAGGTAGTAGCAGAGACAACTGCACCGCTGACTCCCACGGAGGAGCTTCTTGCAAAGATATCATCTCAAAGACCTTACATTTCTTCACCAAAGGTATGTCCTTTCTTACATTACAAGTTATGACAAAGAAAAAAAAATTACCTCACTGCTATAACTATACTAAGCTATAATTTATGATTCATTGTTTATTGTGATTATGCAGAAATCGGATGCTACAGCCATCAGTGATTCGGCTCCCTCGAAACCTGCCATTGCCCACAGCTACTGAGAAGGAAACTGCACAACCAAAATCGGTTGCAAACCAGTCACTTTTGACCTTTTTCAATTGCATTAAGAGATATAAAGCAACACGACATTACTCAAAGCATGCGCGGGATACTAGTTGATTGGCTTGTAGAGATTTGCATAATGTAATTTTTCTCATTTAATACAATATTATGAATTATAGCTGATAAATTTAGTACGGTTGGACAATACACTGATGATTATAGTTGATGTATCAATACACTTCGTTTATATTTTGATAATACGATAAATTTGTTTATTTTTTGAAATATTATAAATATTCAAATACAAATTAGATAAAAATTTGTATTAAATTTATATTTATTTTGTATGAAAACAAGTTTATTTTGTAATTGAAAAAATAAAAAAAAATTTATTTTACCTTACCGACAGATTTACAGACGGATTTTCTGTCTGTAATCAGAGTGAGATGATTTTTCAAGGTTCAAATTACAGACGGAAAATCTGTCGAAAAATCTGTCTGTAATTACAGACGGAAAATCCGTCGAAAAATCCGTCTGTAATTACCGACGAAAAATCCGTCGGAAAGTTCGTCGCCCCTGGGAAATGGATGGAGAATTTACAAAGGGAAAATCCGTCGGTAAATAATTTTCGACGAGGCTCTTACAGAGGGACAAAATCCGTTGGTAATTTCGTCGGTAACCAAAAATCCGTCTGTAATAAAGACTAAATCTATCTGTAAATTTGTCTGTATTAATCCATTTTCTAGTAATGTCTCAAATAATTAATTCTACACATAATACATAATAATATTAAAATTCAATCAACTTAAAATAATTAATAATTAATCATAGTTAATAAAACTCATCCTTCATGTTTAGTATTATTCTTAATTGATATAAAATATCATTGAGAAATCATGTCAATATTATCATATATATGTTTTGGTCTTGAGATATTATTGTAAGGTAATCGCATAACAAATAATCTCCTAATATATGATATTGAGGCCATGTGTGCTTACTTCTTTAATGGTATCATTAAATTTTTTATCCTCCAAAAGTGAAATATGCATCCGTATAGCAGCATGAAGCATTACTCTTTATATTCTTATGTCTTGAAAACTCACGTATATTTTTTAACATTTAAAAATAATTCTTAGTAATAATCTTTAGTATTCAAAGAGATATGGGTTAAAATTTCACTTCTAAGACATTATTAGACAATTGCATATGTATATAAAATATTTTTTTTGATAAAGTGGATAATCATGATAGAGTTTTGTAGTGTATATTTAACATTAAATTATTATAACTAAAAA
>NC_029788.2:98503103-98516575 GCF_000816755.2 Arachis ipaensis
TTTCCAATCTTAATTTGATTTGCATATAAAAATATTTTTAACATGTATTAGAACAAATATAAAAAAAATGGAAATTAAATATTTAGATTAATCTGAAATCACTACAAAAAAATTGTCAGATATCGTCAGATTACCGACGGAATAGATCTGATGGTATAAATCTTGCCGGTAATTGTTTATCGGTAGATTTTTTCGTCCGCTGTTAATTATCGGTGGATATAAAATTTTAATTACAAAATTTTAGAGCTTGTTGCCGTTGGATTTTCTACAGTAAATCCGACGGTAAATTTTAATTTTAATTTGTTTAAAAGATTTATTTAAAAATTTAATATATAATTTTAAATATTTAAATTTAATAATTTCTAAACTAACAAGATTTAAAGTTTTATAATTCTTTATAATAATTTATCCATAATTTTTAGTTAAAAGTTCACAAACAAGTTCAATTACAAAAATTGAACAAAATTAAATCAAAAATCGAAAGAGCAATTATTTACTTAACATTTACAATGAACTAAAAATAAATGATTTATTTCACATTTAAAAACATAAATTTAAGCATCCAATCTAAAAATATATTTTCAAAATCAATTATATCATTCGAACTACAAGTCTACAATAAATGAAGTATAACTCGTATATACTAAAAACAATTATATTACATCAACTTCTAGGTCATGTTATGTTCCTATCATTAAGCATTCTATTAAAAAAATCATCGTAACTAACAATCTAAGATTATACATAAAAAAAAAACTTAAAATATTTCTAGCAAGTTGTCAAAATCATCAAGACATTACATTATACAATCTAATGATACACAAGAACATGTTCAATGTTTATTACACCAAACATTCAAAATAGTTTTATAATAAACAAGCATTACTCATTTGAACGTTAAAACAACAATTACTTTAGCAAGACTTTGCATTAGACCTCATCAGCTCGCCATCAGAAAATTTCAAGAAATACCGCAGTGACATCTTATTACTTTAGCTGACACAATTTATTAGCGCTATATTGGAAAAATGAATGATTATTCAATTTAGCTACTGTTCACTGGATCAAAAGTTCAACCGTAATTCAATCGAAATAACCAAATGATAATAAAATAATATATAAAATATAAATAAACATACAAAACATAATTATATTCTAATATAAACCTTAAAATCTCATCCAAATTAAAAATTCTACATCAACCATAGTGTTATATAATCTCATCCAAGTCTGCACAAGTCAAATAACAAAAGAAATATCCAAACAAGTTTAATAAGTAGGCAGCAATTAGTATGCAAATAAATAACAGCTAGAACAATAATAGCTAGGCAAATAAATTTAATAACTACATAGCAAAAAATTTAATAACATCTAACAAAAAATTAGCAAAAGAATTATTAGCAAGAACTGAATAATTATTAGCTAAAAAATTAACAAATCAACCAGAACAATGACAACAACAGCAACAATCACTAACAAATCAACAAGAACCATAATAACAATAACTACAAGAACTGAACAATTATTAGCAAAAAATTAAAGTAATCAAGAACAATAATAGCAAATAAATTCAATAACTACAAGAACTGAACATCTATACAACAACAACAACATAACAATTAATAAAAAGAATCAACAACAAGAAGATCAACTAACAGAGGTTGAAAGCGATAAAAGACGAGAGGCAGAAGATGACGATAAGGCAATGGCAGAGCTCGCAGAGTGGCAGAAAGAGAAACTCACAGCTTCAAGCTCTGGGAGAGGAAAGAGACGCACCGTCGGAGAGGGCAAAAAGGTGTTAGGTTTTTTATTAAAAAAAAATAAAAACAAGATGGAATAGGGAGAAGGATGAAGGCAACCTACCTGGACAACTCCGACGACAAAGGAAGTGGCAGCGACAGCTCTTCCAACAGTGACGGAGATAGATAGAGCAATTCCGTTTGAGGCAAAGAAACACGATACAGGCAACTTGACACATACTTTAGAGGAGAATGGAGGTGGACAGCGCTGGCAGAGGGTGGTTGGAGGGGCTGCTGGAGGTAATTGCAGGGGAGAAAGAAGAGAGAGGAGAACGGGGGAGAGAGATGAGTGTTCTCGAAAGTGAGGGGAGAGGGCCGCACATTTTGAATTTAGATCAGGTTTATCGTTAGATGTACCAGTGGATAAATCCAACGGTAATGTATTGCGTATGACCAAAACGCAGCATTCCATTAATTGAGCTTTATCGGCGGATAAATCCGATGGTAATATCGGCACTAATTTTTTTTGTTTTTTCTCCAAATATTACCGGTGGATTTACCGTTAAAAAATCTAATTCGACAGTAACTTTTTTACCCAACGAATTTATTGCTAAATCTTTCGATAAATCCGTCAGTAAATCTGCCGCTAAAATCCGACGCTAAATTCGACGGCAATATTTTTCTTAAAATGAACGTTGATTCTATTAGTTATGATATGAAACTATATATTTGATGAATAGACGTCTCACTAAATTAATTATAAAAATATAAATGAAAATACAATCATCTCATACTCTAAATTATAAAAATAGTGATACTTCACAATTTTATTAACCCAAATAACTCTTTACATCTAATCTCCTACATCTATCCAAAATAAATACATAAATAAAAAGATAAAATTATAGATGTAATTTATTCTGTTCAAAATAAAAAAGAGAAGCGAAAAAAAAAATCGCCCATAAATATATGTGATTAGTGATAGAGAAGCAAGGAAGTTCTATAGAAAAAAGATTGTATAAATAATAAGAATGATAACTATCAATTATACACCAAGGATGTTAAGATTGGTTTAGTTTAAAAATAGCCAATAATATAATAACATAAACACATACTTAAAATAAAAAAATGAATTAATGAATAATATAAGGCATCATAAGTGATAGGAAGAAAAAATTAATGTTTATTTCTTTTGTTCTTTGGTTAAATATAAAAATAAAATAATATAATATTAGAGCTTATGTTTTTTTTTTTGTTGTGGTTTCATCAATCTTTCACATTATAATAACATAAACACATACTTAAAATAAAAAGAATGAATTAAGGAATATAAGGCATCATAAGTGATAGGAAGAAAAAATTAATGTTTATTTCTGTTGTTCTTTGGTTAAATATAAAAATACAATAATATAATATTAGAGCTTATGCTTTCATTTTTGTTGTGGTTTCATCAATCTTTCACATTATAAGGTCAAAGTCAAATAAAAAAAATTTCTATAATAAAGAATAGAATTAAGTAAAAAATAAAAAAATTTACTAAATTTAGAAGGAACATGTGCATTATTGCACATAATAAATTTTTATTGGTGAATTTTTTTATTATAAACAAATCGTTGCTATTCACCAAAACTTCACTCTTTCTTTTAGAATTATCTGTCAAATAATATTGTTTGGTTCTGTATCTATGCTATGCCGCCATAGGTAAGTCACAAATGTGATTCGTGGTAAATAAACAAAAGAAAGAAAAAAAAAAAGAGATCAAGAGGGTCAAAGAGAAAACCATTAAAGAATGATATGAAGTTATAGAAATATTGTAAATACATTAATGTAATTTTTTATCAAAATAAAACACATTCCTATATAGGTGAAAAATTAAAATTTCTCAAGATTTTATAAAAGAAAACAAATATGATAATTATTGCTTTAGCAGATTGAAATTTTATTATCGATATTATTCCCAATATGATAATAAATAACTCAATTGAATAACATAAATTATGTTACAAATTGTACAAGATGTCTCTGGTACGGGTTGAAAGATGGATCGGAAACCTGCGGGTCGAGGCGAAGACCGGGTCACGTGACTAGAGCGATGGGGGGAGGTACCTGCAAAGACACTCCGACGCTCAAGTCAGAATGGATCTAAGAGGTAGAAGGTGTGAGGAATGAGTGAATACCTGGAGGGACCTGGGTCCTCTATTTATAGGTGATGGGAGTCGTCTTATCTTATCTTGTTTGGTCAAGATAGGAAAGACGTTTGAATTCGGAAGTCGGTTAGGAGTTCTAGAGGGCCGTTTTCGGGCCTTCCGGAGGAAGAGGGAGACGGGTCGGACCCGAGGAACCGGATTCGAGTTTAACCTTGGGTCTGGGATCCGTGGGCCGGATCCGTAACAGTTGCCCCCGCAGCGGGAGAGCGAGCAAAGTCGGTCTGTCGCTGGGAGGTGTGGTGTTTGACCGCGGGCTAGGTCTTTAGTTTTTCTCGGGTGTCCGTTTGGTTCTTTGACGTGAGATCGGTGTCTCGGCCTCGGCTTTTGCTGAAGGTTCGTCTGACCGTTTTGGTTTGACGTGACTCTTCCGAGTCCACTGCGTCCATTGTGTTCTTCGAGGCGTGACTGCGTCTGTTGCGTTCTTCGAGGCGTGCTTTATTAGCTTCTTTTTTCGAGGGGGGCATTTAATGTGAGGGGGCATTTTCCTCTTTTGCCCCTACGAGCCTTACCTTGTCTAGGGTTATTTGTGTCTTTTCGCCCCCTTCCTTTTGTAACCGTTTTGGCCTTTTGCTTTAGTTCCCTCGTTCGTTTTATTTTTTCTTTTTTCGTTCTTTCTTGAAAAAATCTTTTCTTCTCTCTGTGGTACTGCTCTCTGGTGCTTGTTTGCTGCTTCTGCTTCTCAAGCTTTCCCAGGATCATCTTCTGCATTATCAGGTTGGTACGCTTCGCTTTTCTTCTTTTTTGTTTGGTGGTGCACCTGCCGTTCTGTTTTTTGCCATGCGTTGTTCTGTCTTGTTTTTTCACTTTGTACTGCGTTTGGTGTTTTTGGGAGGTGGTATTTGAGTTTTGAGGGGGCTGAGTACCGTCGTGTTTGGTTAGTAGTGGCGGTGCACCACCGTGTTGAATTGGTAGCAGTGGTAGGTTTCTGTTCTTGCTTCTGCGTAGGGTTAGTAGGCTGATGGTGGTGCTCCTCCCTGTTTTAGGTATGCATCGACGGAGAAATGAGGGTGTTGGTGCTCCAATAGCCCCCTCCAGGGGCGTCCCCGCTCGCTACACCTGGGTTACTAGCGACATGTGGGGAGTTCCGTCACGGATGACGGAGGCTGATCTTCAACGCCTCCGTTATCAGGGGGCGATTTGTGGTGGTGGCGATATGGAGCGGCAATACGAGCTTGCCCTTCCGGACACCGATGAGCGCGTTTGTTATTTAAACCTTGACTCGACCACTGTTCCGGACTGGATGTGGGTTTACGAGTCAATGTTTACTCGGCTCGGCGTACGGCTTCCTTTTTCGCCGTTTGTTCAGGAGTTGCTAAGTCGGTGTTCCGTGGCGCCGTCTCAACTTCACCCGAATAGTTGGGCCGCCGTTCGGACTTTCGAGCTTGTGTGCCGGTATCTTGATCTTCCGGCTTCAGTTCATGTCTTTCTTTTTCTTTTCTTATGTACTCTTCCGTCTAAGGAGGGGAAGCATAAGAAAGGGTATATGTCGTTCCGGGCTCAGCCTCATCGCCGCATTTTTGGTTTATTTGAAGACTCTTTTCATGGTTTTAAGAGAGAGTATTTTAAGGTGCGCCCTGTCCGGGGGCACCATCCGTTTTGGTTGTCGCTAGAGGGTGTGCGTCGGTTTCCGACTTATTGGAATTTCCGTGCCGAGCCGTCGGTCTTGACTAAGGTCACTTATGATGGTCTGTCTCCCGAGGACAAGGATATTGCCAATGTTTTATGGCATCTTTTTGGCGAGAGCCCGTTAAATCCTCGAGACGTCATGGGGGATCCCGAGGTTTGTCGGGCGTATATTGGTGTGTGGCTATTTCTTTCTTTGGTTTTTATATTTTGTTCTCCCGTTTTTGTGACTTGGAATTTTTCCTTTGGTTCAGTTGAAATGGCTGGCGGCTTGACTTCTCTGGCACGGCTGAAGGCGGCGATGGGTCGGGAGGAGGGGTCGTCGTCTCTAGCTACCCCTGTTTCGAATCCTACTGTGGATTCTCAAGCTGTTTCTCAGGAGGTGGTTTCTTCGGATGTGCGGGCCGATGCTCAGGTTTCGCCTAGTCCTGCGAACTCGTCTGAAGTCGTTGTGGTCACGGCTGCTGAGGCTTCTCGGAAGAGGAAGAGGCCTGAGGAACCGAGCAGCGAGACTTTCGAGGAAGAGGGTGTTGTGCCTAGTGTGATGGACCAACGTTTTGATGCCTTGGGTTCATTGATTAACACTTGATGCCTGGTACAGAGCCGTTTTTTGATGGCTGCGATGTTTCGTTCCAAGCCAAGTCAGTGTATCGTGCCCTCCTTCGATTTGCCGTTGTTGTTCGGAAAGCTGAGCCCGTGATGGCTCAGGTCGGTTTGTTGGATAAGAAACTCCGCCATTCTCAGGCTGAGGTGGTTAAGTTGAAGGAGAAGCTTGAGGCTGCTGAGGCTGCGAGGGAGAAGGCAGTGAAGTCTTCTGAGGAGGCCGGGGCAGAGATTCTCCGACTTTCCGAGGTTGAGACTTCACTTCTTTCCCAACTGGGTGAGGAGCGGCAAAAGGCTTCTGATGCAGGTTCCCACGCTGCCGTGCTTCTCGGTGAGTCGGAAGCTCTGAAGGCCGAGGTTGCTGCCTTGAAGAGGGAGAAAACGGAGTTGCTGACTGATGCTAAGGGTGCGATTGTGGCTACTGAGGAGACAATGAGGGCTCAAGCTTTAGTGCTGGCTCCGGGTGTGGATGTGTCCGTGATGGGAGCTTTCAAGACTGTTCGTGATGGCCAGATTGTTGACCTCGAGTAGCTTTCTATCTTTGTTTTTTGAATTTCATTTTGAACTGTTTTGAATGTTTTGGGTGGCCATGGGCCGTGTAATCGCTACTTCGTAATATCGGACTTCGTTTAATGATGTTTTCGGCCGTTCGGGCCTTTTTTTGTATATTCCGTTTTATGGTATTTTTGGCCGTTCGGGCCTTTTTTGTATATTTCGTTTTAAGGTATTTTTGGCCGTTCAGGCCTTTTTGGTATATTCCGTTTTAAGCTATTCCGTTTGTGTTTTATTTGTTCCCTCGGACTGCCGCTTGGTCGGGTTTATCTTGGATATCCATGTGTTGGGCCTGGGGGGTGATCGGTCCCTCAGTCGTGGCCGCGTCTTTGTTCCGTATTTGGGACACTTAGAAAGATAAAAATAGCTTTTAATGGAATTTTATTGATGGTTGGGCCTCGTTAAAACCCTCCGTCTTTGGGGAGAAAGAGTACCCGGGATTGATACTTAAGCGAAAATTAAAATTCAAGAGTCGTAAAATGGGAAGATAGGTAAAGAAGAGACATGAACAATAAAGAGAAAAGGGGTGACCTAGTTAGGTCGGCCTAAGTGTAGTATCGCCGTAAGTTGGCGGCGTTCCATGTCCTTGGGACTTCATCACCGTTAAGCCGTTCGAGTTTATATGCTCCCTTTTCGATTGCAGCCTTGATTCTGTATGGTCCTTCCCAGTTGGGAGTGAGTTTCCCTTCTCCTGGGGTTGGGGGACCGATGTCGTTTCGTCGTAGGATGAGGTCGTCGGTTGCGAATTCTCGTCGGACGACGCCGTGGTTATATCTTAGGCTGATTCTTTGTTTTAGGGCTAGTTCTTTGATGTGAGATATGCTTCTTTCTTCGTCAATGAGGTCTCGTTCTGCTTCTTCATCGTTACCTCCGACCGTTTTTCTGGGGCTTGGGTCTCCGATCTCTACCGGGATGACCGCCTCCACACCGTATGTCAATCGGAAAGGTGTTTCTCCCGTGGTCGTTTGAGGTGTGGTTCGGTATGACCATAGGACCGATCCGAGTTCGTCGGCCCATAGTCCTTTGGCTTCGTCGAGCCGCTTTTTGAGTCCTTTGACGATTATTTTGTTCGCGGATTCCACCTGTCCGTTTGTTTGGGGGTGTTCTACCGAGTTGAAACGGTGAGATACGCGTAGCCCTTCTAAAAATTCTCTGAACTTTTTGTCAGCAAATTGGGTTCCGTTGTCCGAGATAACGATCTCGGGGATCCCGAATCGGGTGATGATCTGTCGCCAGAGGAATTTTCGGCATTAGGTTGCCGTTATGGAGGCCAGGGGTTCGGCTTCGATCCATTTGGTGTAGTAGTCTATGGCGACGATGAGATACCTGAGTTGACCGGGTGCCGTAGGGAAGGGTCCGACGAGGTCGATCCCCTAGGTGCCGAATGGCCGTTCTGCCGATATGATGCTGAGTTGGTGAGGGGCGGCTTGGTGGATATTGGCGTGCCTTTGGCATTTGTCATAGTTTTTAACTATTTGTATGGAATCCCGGAATAACCGTGGGCCAGAAGTAGCTTGCCCTGATGACTTTTTGGGCTAATGTTTTACCTCCGACGTGGTGGCCGCAGCAACCTTCGTGGATTTCACGGAGTATGTACTCCGTGTCCCCGGGTTCGACGCATTTGAGCAGGGGTTGCGAGAATCCACGTTTGTATAGTTGTCCTGCGACAACGGTATAGTTGGCGGCTTCCCTTTTTATTCGTTTTCCCTCTTTGGGGTCCGGCGGCAGTGTTCCGTCGAGGAGGTACTGTAGGATAGGGTAGGTCCAAGATCCCTGGTTCGAGAATGTCAGATGAGCGTTGGTTGTCGTTGACACGGAGGGTGACTTAACGACTTCCTGAATTAGCGATTTGTTACCGTGTCCTGGTTTGGTGCTGGCTAGTTTGGAAAGTAGGTCTGCCCTGGCGTTTCGTTCCCTAGGAACGTGTTGTATGGTAACGTGCTCGAATCCTTCTTTCAGTTTGTTTACCTTGGCGAGGTATTGTTGGAGTAGGGGATCTCGTGTCTAGTAGTCTCCGTTAATTTGAGAACTGACTACCTGTGAATCGGTATTTACCTCTAGGACCTTTGCTCCGACTTCCCGGGCTAGGGCTAGGCCTGCCAAGAGGGCCTCATATTCTGCTTGGTTGTTCGATACTGGAAATTCGTATCGTACTGATTGTTCGATTACGACTCTGTTCTAACTCTCGAGAATGACTCCGGCACCTCCAGAGGTGACGTTCGATGAGCCGTCAACATGTAGTTTCCATGATTCGGGGGTGGAGTTTCCTGGGGTCATCTCGGCGATAAAGTCGGCCATGGCCTGTGCTTTGATCGCATACCGGGGTTCGAACTTGATTTGGAATTGAGATAGTTCGATGGACCATGCTAGCATTCTTCCCGCTAGGTCGGGTTTTTGTAGTACTTGTTTGACCGCCTGGTCGGTTCGGACCGTCACGGGGTGGGCCTGGAAGTATTGTCGCAGGCGCCGGGAAGCCGTGAGGAGTGCGAAAGCTAATTTTTCTAGACGTGAGTAGCGAGTTTCCGCTTCTTGCAAGACTTTGCTTATGAAGTAGATAGGTTCTTGTTCCTTTCTCTTGTTTTCGCGGATGAGCGCCGCTGCGAGCGCTTCTTCCATTATGGAGAGGTATAGGTACAGGGTTTCTCCTGTTTGGGGTTTAGCGAGAACTGGTGGTTCTGCTAAGACTCTTTTGAAGTGTTGGAATGCTTCTTCGCATTTTGCTTCCCAGTTGAAAAGGGCTCCTTTCTTCATTAACTTAAAGAAGGGTAATCTTTTTGTGCCGATGCTCCGAGGAAGCAGGATAACGCCGTGAGCCGACCGTTGAGCTTTTGGATGTCGTTAAGGTTTTTAGGGTTTGTCATTTCAAGGATGGCACGACATTTTTCCGGGTTGGCTTCGACTCCGCGTTGCGTGATCATAAAGCCGAGGAACTTTCCCGCCTCCATTCCGAAGGCACATTTTGTTGGATTGAGTCGCATCTGGTGTTTCCGTAGGGTGTTCATTATGAGGTTAAGGTCGCTGACGAGTTGTTCGCCTGACTCGGTCTTGGCGAGCATGTCATCTATGTAGACTTCTAGTTTGCTTCCGGACAGATTCTGGAATATCTTGTTGACGAGCCTTTGGTAAGTGGCTCCGGCGTTTTTTAGGCCGAAGGGCATTACCGTGTAACAATATGTCCCTTCCGGGGTGATGAATGCTGTTTTTTCTTCGTCAAGTCGATGCATCGGTATCTGGTTGTAGCCGGAGTATGCATCCATGAAACTGAGGTATCGATGGCCGGATGCGGCATCTACTAATCCGTCGATGTTTGGTAGGGGAAAGGCGTCTTTTGGACAGGCTTTATTGAGGTCCGTGTAGTCGACGCACATTCGCCATTTCCCGTTAGATTTTTTCACCAGTACGACGTTGGCTAGCCAGGTCGTGTAAGGGAGTTCCCTTATGAAGTTGGCTTCGAGTAAGGCTTTGACTTGCTTCTTGACTTCGGCGGCTCGGTCAGGTGACATTTTTCGTCTTCTTTGTGCTACGGGTTTAGCTTTGGGGTCCACGGCTAACTGGTGGGACATTAGGTCGGGGTTTATTCCCGGCATGTCGGCTGGTGTGAATGCGAATAGGTCTCTATTTTGCTTCAGGAGTTGGGAAAGATCCTCTTAAAGATCGTATGGGAGGTTCCTGTTGATGAAGGTGTATTCCTCTTTGGTTAGCCCTATTTGTAGTTTTTTCATGTCGCCTTCTGGCTCTGGCCTGGGTTGGCCGTCTTGTCAGGCGTCCAGGTCGGCTAGGAATATTCCGGCCGCATCTCGGGATTTCTTCCGTAGGGCTCTGGTGTTGTTGCACTCTGCTGCGACTTCTCTGTCTCCGTGGATAGTGTCGATCGAGCCGTCGTCGGTTGTTAACTTCATGAGGAGGTATTTGGTAAAGATGACAGCGGAAAAGTCATTGATTGTTTTTCTTCCGAGGATGACGTTGTAGGCTGTGGAGTCTTTGAGGACCACGAATTCGGCTAGGATTGTCTTCCTTTGGTTACCTGTCCCTGTGGTGATGGGGAGGGTGATCGAGCAGTCTGGTTTGAGGAAGTAATCTCCGAGTCCCGTGACACCGTTGCGGTCTGTTTGGAGGTTGTCGTTGTGGAGTCCGAGCTTGTCGAAGGCTCCTCAGAAAAGGATGTTTGAGTCTGCCCCGGTGTCTACCAGTATCCTTCGTACTAGTCCTGTTCCGATCCTTGCTGAGATGACGAAAGGGGCATCTTCAGCCGAGGTGCCGTACTGACAATCCTCGGGTAGGATGGTTATCGTATTGTCATCCAAGGTGGTAGGGGCTTGGTTTCTGACAGCCATGACCTTGAGATTTTTTTCAATGTTGATTTTGACTTGCCCGTTATGTCTTTTTCTGTGATGACGTTTACTATGATGGTTGGGTCTTCTTCTGGGTTTTCCCTAGGGGGTTGTTTTTGCGCTCTTGGGTTGCGCCCTTCTCTTTTCGGCGTCCTGTCTCTTTCTGCACGTTTTGGTTCTCTGATGATTTTGGCGAACTCTGGGAGCTTGCCGTCACTTATGGCTTGTTCGAGGGCGTCTTTAAGGTCGAAACAATCTTGTGTTCTGTGCTCGTAACCTCGGTGGTAGTCGCAGTAAAGGGTTTTGTTGCCGCCTGTTCTTTCTTTGAGTTGTCGGGCTTTTGAGATGATGCCTCGATCCGCGATCTGGTGGTATATCTCGGTAATTGGTGCTGTCAGGGGCGTGTAATTAGAGAATTTGCCGATTCTTGGTGGTCGGTTTGTGTTTGTCAGTTTGGGGTGGTCCCTTTGATTTTCTTTAGGTGGTGGGTTATGTCGGGGCACCGAGTTGCCATGTTAGGCGTTGCCGTGTTGCCGTTTATTGGCGGCGACGACTTGGCTGTCTTCCTCGTCATTGATGTAATCTTTGGCAACGTTCTGGATCTCGTGCATGGTCCATACTGGTTTGGTGGTGATGTGTTTGCGAAAGTCTTCGTTCATGAGCCCGTTGGTTAGGCAGAGGCTTGCGATGGAATCCGTGAGTCCGTCGACCGTTAAGCATTCGTCGTTGAAGCGGTCGAGGTATTTCCTTGTGGATTCTTCTTGTTTTTGCGTGACCCCTAGTAGGCTGATGGGGTGTTTGGCTTTAGTGATTCTGGTCGTGAACTGGGCCATGAACTTTCGCGTTATGTCGTGGAAACTGGCTATGGATCCGTTTGGGAGGGCGTTGAACCATTTGATTGCCGGTCCAGCTAGGGTTACCGGGAAGGCCCTGCATCGGACCGCGTCGGCTGCTCCTTCTAAGTTCATCCTGGCCTCGAAGGCCGTTAGATGTTCCTGGGGATCTTTGGTTCCGTCGTACTTCATGTCGGTGGGTTTGTCAAAACCTTTAGGGAGTTTTGCTCTTAAAATCCTTTCTGTGAAAGGTGTAGCTCCCATTATTGTGTGGTCGTTTCTTGTGCGCTTGGTATCTCGGTGTCACCGATCTTCGTCCGAGTCGTGCTGACGACTCAGATCACGGGAAGCGCTGCGGTTGTGCCTTTTGCTGTGTCGCCGTTCTGGCGATTTCTCTCGTCCGTGGTTGCATGAGGTGCTGCGACCGTTTCTTCTATTGTGTCTCCGAGTTGGCGACCTGCCGTGGCGAGATTTTGATCGGGAAGTTGCATGGCTTCCGTGTTCGTTGTTGTGTCTTTCCTTGGTGGCCAATTTGCCTTCGAGTTCCTAGACCCAGAGGCGGAGGTCTTGAATGATTTGTGCCGCTTTGTCCCCTGTTTTCTCGGGGTGTCGTGGTTTTGTGATATGATCGTTCATGTGGTGGATAGTGCTTGCTATCCTGCCTTGGTTTATGACCTCCTGGTGTTCTGGGGTCGGATGGAGCGGTCGAGAGTCATCCCAGCCTGAGGAGGTTTCTTCCAGTACGTCCCCCATTCCGGCTTTGGACGACGCAGTTTTCCACAGACGGCGCCAATGTACAAGATGTCTCTGGTACGGGTTGAAGGATGGATCGGGAACCTGCGGGTCGAGGCGAAGACCGGGTCGCGTGACTGGAGCGATGGGGGAGGTACCTGCAAAGACACTCCGACGCTCAAGTCAGAATGAATCTAAGAGGTAGAAGGTGTGAGGAATGAGTGAATACCTGGAGGGACCTGGGTCCTCTATTTATAGGTGATGGGAGTCGTCTTATCTTATCTTGTTTGGTCAAGATAGGGAAGACGTTTGAATTCGAAAGTCGGTTAGGAGTTCTAGAGGGCCGTTTTCGAGCCTTCCGGAATAGGGAGACGGGTCGGACCCGAGGAACCGGATTCGGGTTTAACCTTGGGTCCGGGATCCGTGGGCCGGATCCGTAACACAAATCATTATCTTAATATCCAAAAAATTAATTTAAACAGTTTAATATCTATCCTAATTAAATCAAATAACTAATATATTTGACAAATTATAATTAATTTAATTTAATAAAATCGTCTGTATGTGTTTACATTAGACACTTTAAAAGGTTAGAATATTTTTTAAAATTAATTTATACTTATCTAAATTTAAAAATCTAACAAAACATCATATATTGATAAATTCAAAATTTTTCTTATGTTTGTGTCTATTATAGCTTTTACATTTTAAAAAATATTTTACCAAATATAATTTTTGTTTATTCTTGTGCTTATTGAAAAAAAATTATTTTTAGTTTAACTTATCAAAGGTGCTACAAATTTTAAGAATATATTTTTTAAAATTCAAATTTGATAATTTATTTTTTATTTT
>NC_029788.2:98516693-98516979 GCF_000816755.2 Arachis ipaensis
AAATAAATAATATATTTTTTTGATTAATTTATGCCACATGCACTAAAATAAGTCTATTATAGACATTTATTAATTAATGACTTGTCATTAAATTAATATATCAGTGTAAAAGTTATAATTTGCACGGATAGCACTTACATTTTTTATAATACTATGTCACAATATCTTATATGAACGCAACAATAATCATGTTTCATCATTAGAGTAAAAAATAAAAAATATTATATAATTAAAATATCATATAACACATTTTCACTATCTTTTTAAATAATTAATTAAAAAAAGA
>NC_029788.2:98517187-98554611 GCF_000816755.2 Arachis ipaensis
TATGAGATTTGATATTAAAATAAAAAAAATATAAATAATAAATATAAATCGAAAATTTAAAATTAAAATATTTAAGATCAAGAAAAAAAAATAAAAAAATTGTTAAAAATAATGACTCAAACATTCATGTGACAATAAATTAAATCAAATAATATACATTTAAATTAATTAAATTGAATAATTGATATAATAAATTAATTATAATTGTTTGGCTCAATAAATAAGTAACTCCGTCTATGTTACACTTGTGGTACATAGCCAGTCCGAAACCCGGATAAAGAAGGAGGGTTGTGTTAGGTCTTCAATAGCCAACATAAAAACTTAGTCGAATCTTCATAACATGGATCAAAAATGTTATTGCGCTAAAGCTAGGTCGTTGCCCAGAAGCAATGCACTGTATGGCTCACGTACAGTGTCAAATGAGTAAGAGCCGCTACATCGGTGCTCGACTGTAGTGTTAAATGAGCAAGGATTCCTGCGTTTTCGTTAACAGACAAGGGTAAATAAGTTAGTTCACAAAGATAAAGGTAAAGGTCAGGGCGGCAGAAAGTTGAGATTTGGGACATGGAGGCACTCTAATAGAAAAATCCATGGAAGTAGTGGATACCATGACAAGGAGGAAGATTAACATCATGTGCCTACAAGAAACAAAATGGGTTGGTACGAAGGCTAGGGAGTTGGAAGACCTAAATAAGAAGTTGGAGTTATGAAGAGAAGCTCTAGAAGTGTATGGTCTGCGCATAAGTCGTAGTAAGACGGAATATATGGAATGCAAGTCCATCCTGGGAAGGAAAAACCCTAAAATAGAGGTGAAGATTGGAGACAACATCCTACGAAAAGTTAAGAGTTTTAAGTATCTTGGGTACACCATACAAGATAATGGAGAGATTGAACAAGATGTAAATCATAGGATCCAAGCGGGTTGCTCAAAATAGCGGAGTGTTTCTGGTTTTATATGTGACAAAAAGGTGCCTTTAAAACTTAAAAGTAAATTCTATCGCACTGCTGTCAGACCGGCTATACTTTATGGTACAAAGTGTTGGACGGCCAAAGGAGAGTACGAACATAAGCTAAGTGTGACAGCGATGAAGATGTTGAAATGGATGAGTGGTCATACGCGATTGGATAGAATAAGAAATGAAGATATAAGAGAGAGAGAGAGAGAGAGAGAGAGAGAGTGAGTGAGTTGGAGTAACATCTATTGTGAAAAAGATGGTAGAATCACGTCTCAGGTGGTTTGGACATGTAAGAAGACCGACAGAGCACCCAATTAGGAGGGTGGATAAGATAGAAGATGGACAAGGGATGAAAAGTAGAGAAAGACCTAAGAAGACCATCCATGAGGTGATCAAATGAAATCTACATGTAAATAGTCTCTTTATAGACATGATACATAATAGAGCTTAATAACGTCATTTGATTCATATAGTTGACCCTACCTAGTGGAACAAGGCTTTGTTGTTGTTTGTTATTTGGCTCAATAAAATAAGTTAAATAAATAAAAATATCTTAAAAATATGCCTCATAAAAATTATAGCACTTTAAAAACCAGTAATCAAAATACATAAGATAAAAAATTAATGTAAATTAAAACAAAATTAATTTATTTATTTCAGTCAAATTAAATAACGTAACTAATATAATTGATTATTTATAGACTTAATATACAAATACTATCTTTCTATTTAAAATATGCTCTTAATCTATTAAGTTAGAGAAATTGAGATTTGATATGAAATTAAAAAAAAAATAAACTAAATATGTATGGAATCATGTTAGGGAGTCAATGGAATATTTGTACAATGTGTACAATGGGCTATGAGTTAAAAAATGAACATTATCCATACTATCCAGAATAACCATTCGGGTAGCAGGGATAATGAACATCTCATATCATGAAACCACTCATCCCAAAAGTTTAAGCTGATCTTAAGTTTTACCAAGAATCGAATTCTTGACTTTTCGGATCTAGAATTTTGATACCATGTCATGAAATCACTCATCCCAAAAGCTTAAGCTGATAGAAAAAGGTAACACTAATAATTATATTTCTAATACTGAATTGGACATCTCTAAACTTCTATTATACACATTGTACAGATATTCCATTAGTTCTTTATATTTCCTCATATATAAAATATAAAATTATAACAAAATTTAAGTAAAATCGTGAGATTTAATACAAATTTTACAAAATTAATTAATTTATTTAAAATTATAATATAAAAAATTTTAAGCATTAAAAAGTGATTATACTTTATACTTCTCATATTTTTTACTTACGTTAGTTGGTGCTCTTATGTACGAAAACTAGAGAACGAAAACGACTAGAGAAGTATTTATTTTATATATAAATTGTCAAATATTTTTTTTGAATAAAAAATTGCCAAGCAAAAGCTTAAAGAAGTATAAACTTTTTGTGATAAGAATTAAGAAACTTAAAACGTGGGGAGGATCGTGACTCGTACGTGAGATGTGAACATTGAAATTGCAATGCGAAGTTAATGCTTGGTTGTAATGTGCATCCAGCCGCCGAAAAATCATTCACAGCGGACAGAAGTTAATTAATGATAATTAATAATGAATTAATGATTACACATATATAACCTGGTCTGCCGGTCATGTTCTCAGGATCCAGATGTCTTGTTTCCTTTTCAAGATCTGATGCCAGGTCTTACCAAAATATAGCTTGCAGTTACACCACAGTTATCTCATTTTTTTTTTTTTGGTAAAATAAGAAAAAAGAAAAACTAAACTAAATCATATTGTATTAGATGCAACATTTTTTTTTACCAAAGATACGAGACTCGAACCCGCAATCTCTTAATTGAGTATGAGAAGATTATGCCATTTGAGTTATTACTCATTGGCTATTAGATGCAACATTTGCAATAGAAGTTGTAACTAAATATATTGGTCAGCTATTCTTTGTATATTATGTTTGTTAAAAGATCAATAACTTTATTAGTCTCACGATACATAATATCAAATTGAATAAAAAAAAAATTTTGCACATCTTAAGTTCAAAAGTTTTGGAGAAAAGTTCTGATTTACAGTAATTTTGAAGAGGATTCAAGGTGTTAATTAATGAATACGCATCAATTGAGTTGGTTTTACACACAATATTTTGAACAACATTTTTTAGTATCAACATCAATCCGCATCAAATATCCCACAATTCTGTACAGAACACATTTGAACTAGAAATTTTTTCTGTACTCCATGAAATCCCCAGACCATCTTTGTCACGAAGAACACATTCATACTCGACCTTTTTAGTTAGGAAAAATACTTCCGTCATAGTTAATTTTCACATATCCAATGTTCGGTTGAGTCTACTTGTATTCAATCAAAAAGGAACTTTGTTAGAAATTTGAAGACGAGGCAATTCGGAATTCTTCGGCCAAGAATTTGACTTTGAAAACTATGGAAGTTAAGCAGGGGTTTGGTTTTCATTATTGAAGATATAAGCATTCCTATCAAGCCATATTCACCACAAAGCCGTTGACAAGAGAAACAAATCAGTTCTTCTTAACAACGTTTGCAACCAAGTCAAAAAATCTTGTACCATTAAAGTCGGAGCTTGATTGATTTCGAGGTTGCTCCAGATGCATTGGTCTTTCTTTAGATCTTTCTTTAATTGATCCTCAATCAATGCTAGATGACATAGGCCTTGTGCCTGATGCATCCGCATCTTTAATTGTTTTTTCTTTAGAATTTTATTCAATAAGCTAATGATTCTTGTTACATAAGCAATAATTTCATAATTTAATGAGCATTACTTTGATTTAGGTTGAATTCATTTGTTACAGGAGAATTTAGAAGAGAATTAGCACAAGCCAAGGAGGAAGAAGAGGCTAGGAATCATCATAAACAAGAGACACAAGAAAGAGAATTAAACAGAGAGCTCTCTGGACCAAACATAGAGATCCCTAGACAACAATTGGTGCCAAACTTCAGTTGTGCAACGTGAGAGCCTGGCTGTGCAATGTGAGAAGTGAAACAGAGAGTCAATTGGTGCCAAACTCCAGCCGTGCAATGTGGAGGTGTAGCCGTGCAACATGAAGGAGCTAACAGAGGGCAATTATCCAAGGAATTCCATGTGTGTAATGTGGGAGGTGTGTGTGTGCAACGTGAAGCATAAAACAGAGGCTAACCTTCCCAAGACTAGGCCATACGTTGCACGCATGAGGCCATATGTCCCACGCTCCAAATGGTTCATTCTCAAGGGACTTAATTCATTCACCAAGTCCTCTAATTCTTCAAATACTTAAGTGATTAACTCAAGGCCTAATATAAGCCATAAAATCTAGCATTGATTGAGGATCATGAGGAGAAAGATCTAAAGCTTGAATTGAGAAGAAAAATATTAATTAGTTAGATCTAATTATATTTTAAGTTGATTTTGAATTAGTTTTGACTTTGGAAATTGTTTTAGGGTAAGTATAAAAAGAAAAGGTGTCACATACATAATATTCTTCGGCAGTTTTTACAATTTATAATTCAAGGTTTTATTTTAAAGCATGAGTCACTAATCTCCTCAGTTAAGGTTAGGAGTTCTGTTGATTCCTATGAACTAATGTTATAGCTTTTCTTCTTTGAGTAATGCATTGATGTTTTCTTAAGAAAGAGTTTTCGTTCTTCATTTAAGAGATTTGAATGTGTTAGAAAACAATTCTCTTCTAACTTGAATTCTCTTAATATCTTGGAAAAGTTAATTAATTGAAGTAAGCTTGAAAACTTCTTCTCATGATTCTTAGATTTTGAACTTGGACTTGATAAGTGACATCGAATCAACCAAGTTTGGTTCTTGAAAATTGTGTGGTTTTTAAATCAGTGAACGTTCTTAATCTTTTGTCACAATTGATTAATCAAGGAATTGGTAATTGATTAGGATTAGAGAAATTGAATTACCAAGGAATTGGAGTTTGATCATTTATGATTTGCCATAAGTACATCTTTGCATAATCAAGGTGGAGAGCGAAAAGTATTTTTTCGAAAGTCTCAACATCTTTGAATCCTTAACTCTCTTAATCATATTGTTTTCTCACTCGTTTATTATTGCTTTTGTTAAATTTCCTATTTTTATGCTAAGTGTTCTTGAAATCCTAAGTTTTTGATTGTCTGACTAGAATAATCAATTAACTATTGTTTGCTTAATCCATTAATCCTCGTGGGAACGATAACCCACTCCCGTGTTATTACTTGAGATAATTTGGTGCACTTGCTGATAGTTTGTGGTTCTGCAAAAACCCGCATCAGTGCCAAATCTTCATTCCCTCGTTCAAGCTTAGAAGCTTAGATATTAGTGAAAGAAATAAAAAAGGTCCTGGAGGGTGGATATGGCCCATGCTTTGGACACAATTTAGGCACATTGAACGTGGCCTTTGGCATGTTGAACGTGGCCTTGGAGATGAGCTACTAGAGGTGCCTAAAAATGGCACGTTAGCCGTGAGGCTTGGCAAGTCCAACATGAGTGGGAGAGCAAGCCATTGGAGGTGGCTTCAAGAGGCACGTTGAACGTGCTTCCTTCCATGTTTGACGTGAGATTGGGGTTGAGTCCCTGAAGCTTGTCTGTTTGGTCCAGCAACCTTTCTGTTTGGTCGAGAAGTTCTATTTTGCTTCCTCCTTCTCTGGTTCTTGAGTGTCCCTCTTGCTTGCTTCTTTTCATCGTTGTTCTTGCTTATTTCCATTACTTTCCTACACATGCCAAATCTCAAAGCAACTCCAAGAGACATTGATCAAAAGCATTAAAATCTTGCTTAAGAATAAGGAAAAAACTAACTTTATTCAAAGAATTAATAAAGGAAATAACTAAAGATGCTCATCCACGGAAATATGAATCATTTCTTGGGTATGAGTAGTAACTTATGTGGTTTCTCTCCATTATTTTCCTTGGCACAAAACACTAAATTGAATTAACGCACCATGTGGTACAAAGAAAAGAAAAGAATAAAGAACAAAAAACAAAATATTTTTAAATTATTTTTTTGAAACCGAAGAAAAACAAAAAAAAGCATCTAATCTTGGTAATCAATTAATGTGGTAATTGTTAATCACAATTAATTCCAGGCAATGGTGCCAAAAACTTGATGCGAATTTTATAAAACCATAAACTATCGACAAGTGCACCGAATCGTATCAAGTAATACCACGGGAGTGAGTTATTGTTCCCACGAGGATTAACAGACTAAGCAAGCAATAGTCAATCGATTATTCTAGTTAGACAATAAAAAACTTAGGGTTTCAAGAGCAATTGCATAAAAACAGTGAATTGAATAAGGTAAACAGTAAATGGTAGAGAAAATAATATGAGTAAAAAAGTTAAGGTTTCAGAGATGTTAAAATTCTGAAAAAATACTTTTCACTCTCTACTTTGATCATGCAAGATGTCTGTTCCAGGGGCTACCGAAAACGGTGATTTGGGCCTGGACGTGAGGTCCAGACTCCTTCTGGGGCAACGTCTGACTTGTACTAATGCCGATGTGCCACCATCTGAGTTCTTCGTGGGTAGGTGGGGTGGTACCTGCAAAAGACTCCGATGATTAAGTTAGCAAGGGCTTTAAGCAAGTTTTTAGTAGATTAAGACTTGAACATACCTGAGGAATATCAGTGTATTTATAATAGAATAGGTAACCACCTTTTGGAGTAGTTCCACCTTTATGGATGGATAATCGTTCCCTTTATCTTGGAAGTTTATTGGGATGTATCTTCTAGGTGAGATAGAGATAGTAGGAGAGATTTGGGGAGGTAGTTACTAATTTGGGTAAGTAAGGCCGGACCTCCTTGACGCAAGCGACCTCTTAAGAGGTCGGGTAAGTGAGAGAGGCCACCCTTGATGGGCCTTTATCTTTAAAGGGCCTGGCTTTGTGTTTTGAGCTAGGGTATGAATAGTGCCACTGCTTGAGTTTGAGCTTTCATGAGGTCAGGCTCAAGCATTTGTGGTTTCAGTTTCCTTCGTCGGGTACGCCGCCTTTATGAGGTCGGGTACTCGATGTGTTTCAAAAATTTTGAAACATTGCTACTTGATAACGTGGTGCACGTTACGCGGTTGTTTTGCTTGGGCTTCGTGTGTGGCATTAAAGGAGGGGTGTGAAATATCTTTTTCTCCCCTTGTCCCTTATAAAAGCTTCAACTCTTCCCTCTTCCTTCTTTTTCTGTTTCTAAAAACGTTTTGTATTTTACCGTTTCCTTTGTTCAAACCCTTTCACCCTTCTTTTTCCTCCTTTGTTCTTGAATTCAAGATTTTCTTATCTTTGAGGTATAGAAGGCTTTGTTGGTTCTTTTGAAATGGAACATTCACATTTCTGTTGTTTGACGTGCCCTTCTCCTTCCGTGTTTCACTAAGGTTGGTGCTTTTCCTCGTTTTTTGTTTTTCAATTTGCTCTGGGTAGTACTTGTATTTCCTTGTCTTGAATGATAGTGATTTGAAATATTGTTGGTGATGGAGGCTTTTGCATTTCCTCTTTTGCATTTTCTTCGCTACTTGTTGTGTCTTGAAGCTATTTGAAACTGTCGCTGCTTGAGATTGTAGCTGTGTACTATAATTGTATTGTCCCTAAATGGTGTCGCTTTTGCCTGTTTGAAAGTGATTCCATTTTGGTATCTTAAGTATCTTTGTTGAAAAATCATTTTTGAAATTGTATTTTTCATTCTGTTGACAAGGACCCGACTTCCTTTGTTTGGTGTGTGACTTCTTTTATGACGATTTCTTTGTTTTGTAGGTATAACCTTTATGTCTCGATCTGTAATTCATAACATGTCGACCAAAGTTCCATCTCACCTGACCTGGGTAGATATATTTGTTCTTACTTCTGTCCCTGTTATTGATAGAGAGTATGTCGAGACCTTTCGTAGGCACCATAGGTTGTGTAAAAACCGGGAGGATGAGAGGAACTATGAAATAATTGTTGCTGATCCCAAGGAGAGGGTGTGTTTTCCCCTACTTGATAAGTCGTAATGCCATTTCTTTTATGCTTATGATTGCCTTTTCACTAAGCTAGATGTTAGACTTCCTTTTTTTGATTTTGAAATTAATGTCCTCTGGGCTTACAATGTTGCTCCTACCCAAGTACACCCCAATTCGTGCGCTTTTCTGAAAATATACCAGCTTCTTTATCGGGAACTGGATGTCTGACCTTTCCTTAAAGTCTTGTTTTACCTTTTTGTGCTAACCAAACCTTTTAGTTCTTCTAAAAAACTAATTTGGATTTCTTTCAGAGCTGTCCAAGGGAGGAAAGTTTTTGCTATCTTCGATGAGTGGTTTCATGATTTCAAGAACTATTTTTTCAAAATCTGAGACGCTAAGGATGCCTAACCTTTCTTCCTTGACGAGAACAAAGAACCTTATTTTCCTTTGTACTGGGAAGAGAAACCTGTAATAGGTAAGTATAATGTAGATGATTTAGACGATCTTGAAGAGAGCATAGTTGGCCTGTTTCATGAGTGTTGAGGCCGGCCTCTTTATTTGGACACCAAAAAGTTTTTAGGGGATCCCAATCAACTCTAGTCCGAGCTAGGTAGCCCTCTTTCCTTTTGCTTATAAATTTTGGTTGTAAGGTTGTATTGACAACTAATGTGTCTTTATTTGGCTATTGCAGAAAAAACATCATGGCTCGAGGCATACAATTAAAGGAAGCTGGTGACATTGCTTCCCGGTCTTCTCCTTCAAAGTCAGACTCGGGTGCGTCAGCCTCTCGAAAGGTTATATTTGTCTCAGTGTCTCAACCAATTCTTCCCCTTCCCACCTCGGATAGTTCCAAGGCCCGTCCTCCTCCTCCTTCCTCTGAACCGAATCCTAAAAGACAGAAGACTGTTGAGTTGGAGAGCATATACAACAAGGGCTTTAATGGACTTTCTTAGAGTGAAAAGCATATTCTTCCTCATAGCCATATTAGTATGGATGATGTGTCCATCAAAAACCATCTCTAGCTCCTGGCCCAAGCTGGAATTCAAACAGCAGGCATATGTGCATCCTTGGCCAGGGAGTCGGAGAAGACTCCCCTTAGCGCCACCCATAATTCGTTGGTGGATTTTTAAGCCGAGGTGGTTTCTTTGAAGGAGGCCAAAATGGAGCTTGAGGAGAAGAGAGATGCATCGCTATCTGACTTGGGTAAAGCTCGGGACAAGGTGAAATAGGCAGAGGTGGCTTTGGCTATGTTGAAGGGTTTGAGAAAGAAAGTAGAAGAGAGCTACACCCGCGTCTTTGGGGAGAGGCTCGACCTTGTGGATGAGCTGACTAAGGCCCGAGACAAATATGCAAAACTCGAGGAATTTGTGGCTAAGGGAAAGGATGAAATGTTTGCAAATCTAAAGGCCCAGTTCCGTGTTATGGCTCCCGAGGCGGACCTTTCCATGATCAACCAGGACAACATTGTGGAAGACGAAAAGATCGTCCCTGCTCCCGAGAAAGATGAGGAGGTTCCCTTTGGGGGTAGATGTCAGTCAGACTTCCTAGAATCCCGAGGATCCTCCTGAGGTCGTTAATGGCGAGCTCCCTCCTTCTCTGACTGGTTCGATTCCCGCAATGCTGGTTTCTGAGTATGACCTGACTCCTTCTGTCCAAGATGAGGATACTGTCACAGGAGAGCAGCTTGCTCCTTTGTAGTTTCTTTTAATTTTCATAGTTTCAATGACCCGATATTTGGATCTCGGATGAACTTTTATTGTAATAACTCGTAGTTGTTTGAACATTTTATTTTATTTCAGTTGTAATTAAACAACTTTAGAATTCGTTAAAGAACCTTTCTTCAATTTAATAATGATTTTAGGTCTTTGTTCTTTTGTTAAAGATATTAGCCTATACAATTACTTAGTTGGAGATTATACCTCGACAACTTTTTTAACGTTGTTTTCTCGCCAAGTTTAATAGTGATGTTGGCACAATAGGTCGGTGTAGAATGTTGTGTTTCCCTTTGTAAGATCCGACTTCGTGTAATCGGACTTTGGCAAGATACTTTTACACTTCATTTTGTTTCGCCTTAATTTTGAGGTCGGTCTTACGAATTGCTTACATAACTTCTTACATTTATTTGCACCTTGTCGCTTCATCTTGCCGACCATACTAGGTTGGGCAATGATTTTCATGATTTGTCGAGCTTAAATTAATATGTTTTTATAGGAAAATTTTAAAGAAGAAGTGGATTTATCATTAATAAATGAAAAAATGCCTTACATAAGTTTGCTCATTAAAACTCTCTTAAAACAAAAAAAACCCCTTCTCAGAAAAAAAAAAATCATGAAGTCGGAAAAAAGAGTATTCTAAGGAACAAGGTGAGCTACCTAACTGTAGTACTTCTTCAAGTTACTCGTGTGCCAGGACCTCGGGAGTTCCTTC
Organism: Arachis ipaensis; assembly: GCF_000816755.2. NCBI lineage: Eukaryota > Viridiplantae > Streptophyta > Magnoliopsida > Fabales > Fabaceae > Arachis > Arachis ipaensis. Next base: position 98,527,524 of record NC_029788.2, read on the forward strand.
CCTTGTAAGTCGGACACTTTGTAGTAAACTCATCCCTAAGATTTCAACAATCTTGTCGGGTTCTTTCTATTTTGCCGCCAGCTTTCCATCATCCGACTTCTGAATCCCTATGTCATTTTGGATCAGTATAAGGTCGTTCATGATAATGCTTCTTTTGATTACCTTCTAATTATACTTCAGAGCCATCCTTTGCTTTAGTGTTTTCTCTTTGATCCAAGCTTGTTCTTGGACTTCTGAAAGGAGGTCGAGCTCTTCCTTTTGCGCTGGGGTATTGACCCCTTCGTTGTAGAATATTACCCTTGGGGATTCATCAGCGATCTCTACAGGAATCAGGGCTTCCATTCTGTAAGCAAGTCGAAAAGGTGGCTCCCTTGTTGTGGAATGAGGAGTTGTCCGATATGCCCATAAGACTTGAGGAAGCTCATCTGCTCATGCTCCCTTTGCATCTTGTAGTCGGCTATTCAACCCGGCCAATATAACTTTGTTTGCAGCTTCAACTTGTTTATTGGCCTGAGGGTGTTCTACCAATGTAAATCGGTGCTTTATCTTGAGGCCGGCTACCAAGTTCCTGAAGATTGAGTGGGTAAATTGAGTTCCATTGTCCGTGATGATGGAGTGGAGAACTCTAAACCTTGTGATAATATTCTTGTAGAGAAACTTTCGACTTTGCTGGGCTGTGATAGTCGCTAATGGTTTCGCCTCGATCCTTTAGTAAAATAGTGAATCCCCACTATAAGGTATTTTACTTGTCCTGGAGCTTGAGGGAATGGTCCGAGAAGATCGAGACCCCATTTTGCGAATGGCCATGGTGAGGTTATGCTAATAAGATCTTTGGGAGGTGCAACATGGAAGTTGGCATGCTTCTGGCAAGGCGGGCACTTTTTGACGAACTCGATTGCTTCTCTTTGCAAGGTCAGTCAAAAGAAACCAGCTCGGATCACCTTCTTAGCTAGTGATCAGGCTCCCAAATGGTTCCCACATATGCCACTGTGTACTTTCTCTAGGACCTCGTTCGTATTAGAGGTCGGGACGCACTTTAGGAGAGGTGTTGATACCCCTCTTTTGTATAGAATATTGTGGACCAAGGTATAATTTTATGCTTCCCTTATGAGTCTTCAAGCCTCTTTTTCATCTTCAAAAATGATATAAAATTTAAGATAGTTGACTATAGGGGTCATCCATCCTAAATTTTGGTTAGATATGGCCATTATGTCCGAGTTGTCACGTACTTTTGACACTGATGGTGCATGGAGAGTTTCCTGGATGAGGCTTCTATTGTTACCCCCTGGCTTGGTGCTGCCTAGCTTGGAGAGGGCATCTGCTCGGGCATTCGACTCCCAAGTTATGTGTCAGATCTCTTTTTTCGAGAACTGTTATAGTTGTTCTTGGCTTCGTCTAGGTAATTCTTCATGTTGGGATCTTTGGCTTGATAAGTGCCATTAATTTGTGAAGTTATCACTTGAGAGTCATTAAACACTATCAACCTTTCTGCCCCCACTTCTTTAGCCAACATCAAGCCAACAAGCAAGACTTCATATTTTGCTTGGTTATTAGAAGCAAGAAACTCGAACCTTAGCGAGAGTTCTATCCGAGTTCCTTGCTCACTTTCCAGGATAACACCTGTTCCACTGCCGGCTTTATTAGATGATCCATCTACGTATACGCTCCAAGTTGTTAGGATTCCCGGACTTTCAGTGTATTCAGCTACGAAGTCAGCGAGGTATTGTAACTTGATTGCTGTCCGAGCTTCATATTTCATCAAACTCAGACAGTTCCACAGCCCGTCGTAGCATCTTTCCTGCTAGGTCTATTTTTTGTAGAATGTGCTTCATGGGTTGATTAGTTCAGACCTTTATAGTGTTAGCCTAGAAATAAGGTCGGAGCCTTCGAGAGGTGAGGATAAGAGCTTACGCAAACTTTTCTATCTTTTGGTAGTTTAACTCTGCTCCTTGTAAAGCTTTGCTGACAAAGTAGATGGGTTGCTGTCTGTTCTCGTCTTCTCAGATTAGGACGGAGAAGATAGCTCGGCTTACCATTACCAAATAGAGAACGCGCTCTTCTCCTGAAATAGGTTGGATGACTGGGTGAGTATAGGGAGCCGGCCCAAAAATACTTAAAACCCTTGAAAGGCTTATTCACATTCCTGGGACCATTCAAATTGACTCCCCTTTTTTAGTATCGAGTATAATGGTAGAGACTTTAACACTGACCCTGCTAAGAACCTGGATAGTGCTGCTAACCTTCCATTTAGTTGTTGGACTTCTTTGAGACAAGTTGGGCTCTTCATCTCTAGTATGGATGTGCACTTGTCCGGGTTGGCCTCTATGCTTCTTTGAGTGAGCATGAAACCTTAGAACTTCCTGGCTTCAACTCCGAAGGTACATTTTAAGGGGTTTAGTGGTGCGGAATTTATAACCCACAAACTAACCGGCAAGTGCACCAGGTCGTACCAAATAATACCTCAAGTGAGTGAGGGTCGATCCCACGAGGATTGATGGATCAAGCAATAACGGTTAAGTGATTCGCTTAGTCAGACAAGCAGAAAATGGTATTTGATTTCAATTGCATTAAACAGTAAATTCAGAGAATTAATAAAACAAGCAGTAAACGGGTTGTGAAATATATGAGTAAAATAGTTAAGGTTTCAGAGATGTTTATTTTTTGGATTAAATTTTCTTACCAACTATTTTAATCAAGCAAGATTCAATTCATGGCAAACTATATGTGACTAAACCCTAATTCCTTAGACCTATTTAGTCTCCTCTAACCTTCATCAACCACCAATTCCTTGGTCACTTGATTCCAATTAGAGGGTTAAGTTCAAAACTAGTTTATGTGCCACAAAAACCCTAATTATCCAAATATAAGAGAATTATATGTCACGTATCCTGTTAAGTCCAGATAATTAGAAGTTTAAGAGAAATTGTTTTCAAGATGTTGTTCAAGTAAATTGCTTTTCCAAGGTTTACAAGAACTCAATTAGAATAAAGGTCATACTTCCGTTCCACCCATATTCATAAGATGAAGAACAAAAACAATTCTTGAAATTGAAATCAAAACAGTAATTAAAATAGAAGAGTAATAGTATCAATCCATACAATAAACAGAGCTCCTAACCTTAACAGTGGAGGTTTAGTTGCTCATGGCTCAGAGAGAAAAACAAGGATTCTAAAAAACTGTAAATTACGGAATGAGGTCCGAGAGAAGAGAAGCCCGAATGGCTGATTCTTTGTCTTGGCACCTAACTTGGAAAAAGCCAAGTTAGGCGCCAACTATGCAGCATGAAACTTCAACGTGTAAGTCTTCCTTTAGTGCCTAACTTAGAGTATCCCAAGTTAGGCGCCACCAAGGCCGAGTGTGCTGGAGAAGAAGTGTACACTATTATACATCGTTGGGAAGCTCTGGAAGTTAGCTTTTCAATGCTGCTGAAATAATGTCAATTGGACCTCTGTAACTCAAGTTATTTTTGTTGGAGTGTAGGGAGGCAGAGTTGATAGCATCATTCACTTTCTTCTCTTTTTCTACAGAAACTCCATCAAATCCATCCGAATGCTACCTGAAATAAACAAAATTACACACAACTAAAAGTAGCATCTATAGTGGCTAAAAGATATTTAAATCTTGATTAAACTTAACAATTCAAATGCAAATTCACTAGGAAAAGATAGAAAAGATGCTCACGCATCACAACACCAAACTTGAATTGTTGCTTGTCCTCAAGCAACCAAAACTAATATAGGCTTAGGATGTGAATTTGCATGAGAAGTGAGTGTTCAATTAAGCTCCTATCTCTTCTTAAAGTGGGGTTTATACACTGCAATCCTGAATAGTTTTGGCATCTCACTATCCTTTGAATCAGAGGAATGTCACTATTATTCGTAATTAGAATCCAGATAATATTATGAATTCTCTAATCTTTTTACTTCGGATTAATTCTTGAACACAACAAATTTTCTTTAATTCCTTTTTTCTTTGGTGCTTTGCACCTTGAGCCTAGCCATGACTTTAAATGCTTTGTCTCAAGCTTCACTTGACACAAAAACACCACAAGCACTTAACTGGGGAACTCTCTTTAGGTTCTGATTTTTCTTTCAATTACTCCCAGACAGTGGTGCTCAAAGCCTTTGGCATACTCTGTTAGCTGTACTTAATCTCGACTTTTAGTGCTCTGTCTCAAGGATTACTTGACACATTTACACCACAAGCATATGACTAGGAAAATAACTTTTTGAGCTTTTAATCATGTCTGACCTCCTAGTAATTGATGCTCAGAGCCTTGGACCTTGCTTTTAATTTTTCTTTTGTTGTTGCTTTTGCTTCAAGGATTAAGCTTTTGTTTACTTCAGAGAATTCATAATAGTTCTCTAAATTCTTGTTCCTCATACATCAACATCCTTTGGTTCAAATTCAAATATGCACTGTTCATATCATGCATTCAGAATCACAGATAAGACCACCACATTTAAGTAAATAAGACTATTCTTCAATAACAACTCAATTCCTCATGAAATACATTATTTCTTTTATTTTTCTTTTTGATTCAAGCTCAGTGAGTGGTACATGAGAAAACTTTTTAGAATTGAAAGCAAATAACAGAATTAAGATTAGCAAAATTAAACTAAAGCTTAGGAATTGAAATAACCAAAGATCATGCAGACACTAAGACAAAATAGTAGAAAACAGGAACATAACATAATAAAAGCAGAATAAAATAGGAAGTGAAAATGGAACTAAGCCACCTCAGTCTCCATGGTGGGGATCTCTCTCCTTTGGCTGTGGTCCATATGGTCCTCTCTGACGGCTAAAGTCCTGTCTCAGCTGGGCAATCTTCTGGCGCTGAGAGTCCTGAGCAGCCCCATCTGATCAAGGGTGGTAGTGAGATACTCCCAACGGTTGTCTTGTGTCACCCTCATCTGCTCCATGGATGCAGTGTACTGCTGCCAGCGGCTATCCTGCGTGATTCTCATCTGCTCAATAGAGGAAGTAAGCTGCTTCCAGTACTCCTAAGGTGGAAAGTAGTGTCTCTGAGGTAGTGGAGGTTGGTCCTGTTGAGCTTCCTCCTCAACTTGCTCTTCTCTGGGGACCCTGTATTGTTCCCTATGAGTCTCCATGACCTTTTTAGTAATTGGCCTCTCAACAGGAATGAGGAAGTCATTATCCACCTTTACCCCTGCTGCTTCACACAGGCGGTAAATCAGATGTGGAAAATCAAGCCTAGCCTTCTTAAAAAGTATTTCCAATTTTTCAAAGAAAACAGCGATATAGTTTCGAGTTAAAAAAAGCTAAGGCTCCTATTTTATCATTAAGTATATGGAACTCGTCGTAATATGCTCGATATCAGAATGGTGCAGCCGGAAGCGTGACACTATGGTAGTAAAGGTGTTACACTGCAGGGACTAGAAGATCATCCTTACTTTAGGCGCATTTGGATAGCGGACAAAAATTTGGTAGAAGCGCCATAATTCCCGTCATTTTATGCATTGTGAACACTTCTTTTGTATGAACCATGTAATGGTTATTTGTTTGTAGATTATGGACCCTTTTTATGGAACCAGCACTAATGGGCTTATGCACTCGATTGCAGGATTAGAGTAGTCTACGTGTTGACTCCATTCACCAAAAGTGCCCGAATTTTGAAAAAAGGCAACTAGACTCCCTGGTGGTGAGTATGATATATGAACTTTGTAAACTTGCGTATCCATTAAGTTAACAACTATTTGTGTTACATTGGTGATTGATTGTGTGCAGTCGAGGAGGCTGGAACAGATCCTCTTACTGCTAGACCCTTGTCACGTTCCTACTGATTATGGACTTTGCACCATTTATTTCCCTATACCTAGGCAACACAATAGGTTAGAGTGTTATATTTGTCCTCACATGATTTATTGAAGTAGTTAGTATAATGTTACCAATTTTTTGTGGCAACTGACCTTGGTGTATTTGTCATTCAGTGATGACTGTAGAGTTTTCGTATATAAGTATCTTCAGCAGTGATCGCCTGAAACCTTATTGCCAGCTTACAGCCAGGTAAGGATACCTTCATTTTGTTTAGCTATATTACGATTAGAACAGTTATAACATTGTGTTTTTGTAAATTTTTCATCTCCTGAATTTTCAAGAAGAAGTTCCGAGTTTCTGAAAAGATCTCCTCCTAACGTGCACTTTGAGTTGGTTGAATACTAATCAGGATGTTCTCCGTGGCCATGTGGAGGAGTACTTTCATGAGGCCTATTCGAGAGGAATATTCATTGAAGTCCCCGTTAAAGTGAATGTCAAGCAGTTGGGAATAGTCTCTTGAGTAAAGAATAAGCCGAGACAGACTAACAGCAGATAGAGTTGGAACCCAGCTCACCAGGTGCAGTGTCTTCAACAAAGAAAAAAATTCCTACTAGGAGGAATAAGTGAAGCAGTTTCACCTTGTGCTCTCTACTGCTATCGCATGGTTATGGTTTCACAATGAGGCATAAGAGGCCTTGTCTTTGTGAATTGTTTTGGATTGAAATTGAACAGGTTAGGCGTTATTCTGTAGAACTAGGGATAATTTTTCGCTTAACATTTTGATTTTCATACTGCTAAGTTGACATAAATATTGAGGCAATTTTTTTCTTATGTGATTGAATTGTTGAATTTTTCATGAAGTCAAAATTAATGGACTGGATAGTGAAAGCGTTTTTTTTTTCTTTTACTAATCAATGTCATCTCTCACCCATAACAAAGTGTTCAATGGTCATGAAAAATAATGGATAATTATAACATAAAGAATTGAGTAGAAATAGACCAATATACACAAAAAAATTTGGACTCAATCGTAAATTCCCTTTTACACCAACGTAATACCAAATATCCAAAATTTTCAAGAACACAAATAAATAATAAAACTAGTAACTGAGTTGAACCTACAAATAAAAGTTAGTACATCCAACACTCTAAAATCCAAAGGCCAAGCCTACTTCTTATTCCACCTGGCCTTTGCATCCTCTTTACTACACAATTGTCTTCTTGAAATTACGATGCGCCTCCTACAGTAACCTCTGCATAATCTACAACATCAACAATCTCAATTTGTCATCAGTCAAAGAATACCATTAAAATCACAATGAAAATATAACATGGACAAATAATGACTACAACAATCTGCTTCCTTACGAGAAGATCTTTGTCAAGCACACTGAGCAGAAATCATTATAAGCTATCAAGCCATATGTTAATTTCCTTAAAATAATTTGATTAAAAAAGACTCATCATGCTGACGTTATCAAATATTGAATAAAATACTCACAATCAAAGCCAATTCATGGCAAAAAAATTTCTAACTACATAAGAGAACAACAGTTACAAAATCTATCAACAATCATCAATGTTCAACTATGATAATTACAGCTCTAGTGACAACAAGTGTCGATAATCACTTTGTGCGCATCAATAAAAATATCTATTTAGAATTTCAGCACGTTAGCATCTAATAAACACAACAACTCATCATTGTAGAATAAAATTTCATTATATAAGTGGATTGTACAATCAAATTGTAGAAATTGCAAAGATGTTCTTGTTGAAGCTAAGTATCTGTTAAACACTAATACAAAGAAATAATGGAACATGCATAAAGATGTTTTGAACAGACACTAGGACTATACCCTATTATATATGTAGGACTACAAATAAGTTATTCTATTTATATTAGAACTTTGAAGAACAAATAAAGCTGGTTATATACAGATCGCAGATTACATGTAAACAAGTCTTAAATAAATTAACTCACCCACAACAAATTCAACCCACAGATCTCGATAACAGCAACAAGTTGCACAAATAGAAATTTAATTTCAAATTATAATAACAACACAGAGCATGAAATTGATTGAAACAGACTGCATAAATACAAATTTAATTTCGACAACATCAATAAAAAGACAGCACAACAATTAAGTACAACTTTGAATCCTTCCATTAATTGTTTCAGATCGTTTAGACTAGAAAAAAAAAGAAAAAATAAATAAATCCACATTAAAGTTGAAGTTTCAATGTATCAAATTTAAATCTAATTCCAGAAAAATCCAAAAAAGGGAATGGTATCGATGAGAAGGAGAAGTGAAGTGGCAGAGTTATCATAATTGAGGACGACAGTGAGCAATACTTGTTATTGTAGACTTCATACGGTTGGAAATAAGTAGTATGACCACAATCCAATCAATCACGTGTTAAATAATTTGTTATTGTTATTATATTAAAATATTAATATAATAAGGTCCTTGATTAAATTTATAGATTTATCATTATGAGAGTGATCATAATATTGAGAGATAAATCTTTTATAATTTAACCTAAATTGTTCTTGGTCATAGGATTATTAAAAAGGACATTAATAATCCGAAAAGATCATATATATATATATATATATAATGGTCTTCATTGGATGAAGATTAATAGATCTTATTTATTAAATTATATATATAGATGGTACATATAGAGATATGACCATTGAACTGACTCACTTTGAGAATTCTTAATGGTTATAATTACCGTATATTTGTCAATAGGATATTCTCAAGATGAACATAGTAATAGAGTTTCCTTTGACCTGCGACTGTCATAGTAATTAACAATGTATTTATTATACTTTGATTCCGGACACCTAATACCTTAGGGTGCTAGTTGAATGGATATTTGGTATGATTTAAATACTTGTAGAATTAATGATTAGTCAATAAGGAATCCATCAACTCTCGGTAAAGAGTTTGAGCTCTATGATTATAATGACTGAGATGAATAAAACCTTGACCAATGGGATTGAATGAATGAAGAAATGAGTTTCTTAGGTCATTCACAGTTCATCATAATAATGGTAACAAGTTAGAGTTTGACAATTAAACCATATTCTAAGGATTAACCAAGAGCTAGAAAGATGGAAGGAACAGTTCATTATTATATTCTTTGCTAGCACTAAGAATATAATAATAGTATGATAATTGAGAATAGTAAATGAGATTTGAAAATAATTAGTTATTCTATTTGTAAACTTGAATTCTAAATTTGGATGAGATCCTAATTGATTCTGTTTCAAATTGAATTATGATATGATTCATAAATTTGAAGGATTCAGATTTAGAATTTTAAGATATGATTTAAATTTGAATTGAGAATCAAATTTAAAATCAGTAACAAATATCATACTATATATATGTATGCCAAGAGTAAAGGAATGTGACACAGAGAGAATAACAAGGGTTTTATTCCTTTACCTCTACGCACATAAATGTATGTGAGCCTAATTCTTGGAGAAGAATTTTATGGTGTGCAAAGAGTTGCAAGAGGTTTCTTAATTTAGATCAGATGTCCATTGATCAAAGAGTTGACAGCAAAAGTTGGTCTCGGTGTGGATACGCATAGAGTCTTCGTACAATCGAAGGAGAAAAGGATTTTTACTAGCGTACTCAGGCATTTAGATCTGATCTATATAATATTATTGGAATAAAGTTTAAGCACAAAATAGATCTTTAGGATTACCTTTCTTTTTTTTGCTACGTGTTATGAACACATGGTAATCCTTCAGTAGTATCAGAGCTTTGGCTTTTTTGTGTTTAAATTTTTTATTCCTATTTTCTTATAGTTTTTGAATTAATAAGATTAATTCAAATTATTTTTTAAGTATGTGATGTATTTATTTTCATTGAGATGGTTTTCTAATAAATTAATAGTTAATTTATTTTAATTATTTAATTGTGATTAAATTATCATTCTTTTAATATAAAAGTTATATTTATAATCAAATATTTTGTTTGATTTTATTTATATATTAAATTTTATTGTGATTTTGGTTATACTTTGTTCTTCTGAGGTTCTTAGTAAAAATATATTACTTCATACTATTAGGTCGTTGAGGAGTGTTGCTAAACACCAACCTTGATTAGTAAATTTAGTATGACTAATTTACTACCCGCTTACTATTGAACCTATGGGGTCACACACTAACGAGTGTTCTAATCTTTGCTGTAAAATGATTTAATTATTATTTTGATTTGATCAAATAAATAATTATATTAATTCAAATGGAATATTATTATATTCTTTGCTAGCACCAAGAATATAATAATAGTATGATAATTGAGAATAGTAAATGAGATTTGAGAATAATTAGTTATTCTATTTGTAAACTTGAATTCTAAATTTGGATGAGATCCTAATTGATTCTGTTTCAAATTGAGTTATGATATGATTCATAAATTTGAAGGATTCAGAGTTAGAATTTTAAGATATGATTTAAATTTGAATTGAGAATCAAATTTAAAATCAGTAACAAATCTCATACTATATATATGTATGCCAAGAGTAGAGGAATGTGACACAAAGAGAATAACAAGGGTTTTATTCCTTTACCTCTACGCACATAAATGTATGTGAGCCTAATTCTTGGAGAAGAATTTTATGGTGTGCAAAGAGTTGCAAGAGGTTTCTCAATTTAGATCAGATGTCCATTGGTCAAGGAGTTGACAGCGAAGGTTGGTCTCGGTGTGGATACGCATAGAGTCTTCATACAATCGAAGGAGAAAAAGATTTTTACTAGCGTACTCAGGTATTTAGATCTGATCTATATAATATTATTGGAATAAAGTTTAAGTACAAAATAGATCTTTAGGATTACCTTTTTTTTCTTCTGCTGCGTGTTATGAACACATGGTAATCCTTCACATACGAACAACGAAAAAAGCCACACAACCCAGCTCTTGCGACAACCATAAGAGAGAAATCATTCAAGGAAAGTATGCGAGCAATACGGCCCGTGATTTCAGGAACTTTGCTCGTGGAGGCACTTGCACTACCCATGGAGAAGTTGTGCATGGCCCGTGAAGACATCATAAACCTTGCCGATGAACTTTTCCCTTCCTCTAATTGCCGATGACTGGGGAGTGACTTAGAGACTCTTCAAGGGATGATGAATCGGTAGAAAATGCCAGAACGGGAGAAACGGTGTGAAATGGTAGTAAATGAGTGAAAATTGAAAAAATGGTAGAATGATAGAGACTCGGATTCGATGGACATGAAATTAGAGTAAAAATTGGAGTATGGGTTGAGAGAGACACAAAAATGTTTACGGAGATTCATTTTGGCAGTTACTATTTTGAATTATTGAATTTGGGTAGAAGACGATCAAATCGAAAAGTTGAGAGAAATAAAACACGCGTTGGTTACAATCGACTAAGAATAGCGCGTGTTATTTTCATCCGCATTGCAAAGAAGAAAATAGACTTTATACAAAATGTATGTATGTGTATTGTAGTTAACTGTTGGTAAACAGTATAAATAAATATGAGAAAAAGAACGATGAAGAGTTAGAGATCACACTTTATACTCTCAATTTTTTTTATAATTGAGAGGATCCACTCCTTTTGGGAAATTAATCCTTTCAATTTTTTTAACAATTGAGGGAGTAAAGTGTGATCTCTCACCATTAATTTTATAAGTGGGAACAAGAATAAATATAAGAAAAAGAACAATGAAGAGTTAGAGATCACACTTTATACTCTCAATTTTTTTTACAATCGAGAGAATCCACTCCCTATATTTCGTTGGTAAAATAGACTTTTCTAACATCAATGATAATATGATATTATGATGAATTATTGAAATATTAATAATATTTTTTTACTTTTGTTTGTTGTTGTTGTGATGTACGCGTATCTTAATATATTCACATTTCACAATATGATAGAATTCTCTGTTAAAAGATTGCGTTGTCAAAAACAAAAAGAAAAGATAAAATAGAATAAATAATAATAAAAAGATGCCATCCATATCACTTGTGGAATTTCCTATCTTGGCAGATGAGATGTCTATAGGTTCGGGATTATTATTCGAACGAAGCTAATATATTAAATTCTAAGCAAACCCACTACTTCCCTATTATTTAGGTCAGTTTGGTAAAAGTTTTTAAAAAATATTTGTGCTTTTGAAAATCATGATACTTTAATTTGTGGTTGTCTGTTTGGCAAAAATATAAGTGAGTAATCTCTTTTATTTATCAATCATAAAGTGAGATAAGTAAAAAGTTCTATCAAATTAGACTTTTAATGTTAGTTTGTATTTTTCAATGTTAAAATGTATCATATAACTTTATACATATGTTGAATAGCTGATTTTCAAAAAATTTAAGACCAATCCAATAAAAATGCAAAAAATTATGTTTAATTTGCTTGTGTTAAAGGTTGTTTTTATAAAATTGTTGTTGAATTGGTTCTAAGTTTTTTTAAAAATTAGCGTCGAGGGTATAGTTGATGTAAATCGAAAACTTTTGAAACAAAATAAAACTTAGGGGTATTTTTTAAATTTTTATCAAATTTCATAGATAAAAAATATACTTTACCCTATTTATTTCTATTAAATTCATTTTAAAATATTAAAAAGTAATTTTACACAATTTTTGTAACGTGTGCTTATTAAAAGGCATTTGTATTTTAATTTATCAAACATATCTATTATAACTTCTAAAAAATTTTGTTTAAAAAATTAGCTTTAATATAAATTACTTTTGAATAGCTAAACAAGTTACTAGTACCACAGATGTCTCCTAATAATGATAATAACAACTCTCAAGAGACAACAAATATGGGGACAGCAATGAATGAAACTACTATTGATGATGCTGCATCATTTCACATTGCCACCCCAGGTCTCATTCTCATCCCAGGATACAAATTGAATTACCTCAAATTAAGACTATATCAAATGCAAATCCTCCAAATCACACTGCTACCTCTGTCCCACACAACACACACCGTAACCAGATCTAAGACTGGTAATACTAAACCTGCTAGAACTTTCAATGTTGAGATTTCTAACATTGCCTCTGTAGCTTTGAGCATTTCTCATTGGTTTAAAGGCCGTGAAAGAGGAACATGATGTTCTTATTTAAACTAATACATGGACAATGCAACCTCTTTCAAATTCTGAAATTATAGGCTGCAAATGGATTTTTGTCATTAAAAAACACCCAGATCAACATTCAAAAACATAAAACTAGCTTGGTTTCACAAGAATTCCATCAATTAGAAGGCTTAGATTTTGGAGAGGTTTTCAATCCTGTTATTAGGCTTATAACAGTGAGACTAATATTAAGTTTAGCTTTGCCTAAAGATTGTATAATTAGATAATTCAACTTTAATAATGCATTCTTGAATGAAGATTTGAATCAAACAATTTACATAAAACAACCTATAGGTTTTAGTGACAAATCTGATATTCTTGCGTGCAAATTAATAAGTCTTTGTATGAATGAAACAGGCAGTTAGGGAATGGTTTATTAAACTCAACACCACTCTTAATTCTTTTGGTTTCATTAATCTGACACATCACTATTTGTCAAAACTGGTTCTACTTTTGTCATTTATAACTTATGCTATGTGAATGATATAATCATCACTACGAATGATTCTTTAGAGGTTGATTTGATGATCAAACAGTTAGATAAAGTCTTTTTCCTAAAGGATTTGGGACAACTCAGTTACTTTTTAGGCATAGAAGTGCAGAGACTAGATTCTGGACAATCACATTTGTCCCAAACTAAATATGTTACAGATTTTTTAACTTGGCTCGAATGAGACTAGCCCTATGCCCATACCAATGTCTCTTCATTACAACTATTGTCTTCTGGTTCAGAGAAATTTGATGATGCAAAACTTTAAAAATCTATTGTTGCTATACTTCAGTACCTTACCATAACTTGACCTGACTTAAGTTTTGTAGTAGCAAAAATCAATCAATTTATGCATTGCCCTTTAGTTTCTTATGGGAAGGCAGTTAAAAGGATCTTGAGATACTTGCAAGCTAAGACACAAAGGAAGATGGTTTCATCGTACACAAATACCAACTACAAATTACATGAGTTTGCTGATGGTGATTGGGCCTCAGTTTAGAGGATAAAAAGTCAGCGTTAGAATGTTGCATCTATTTAGGAACCAACTTAATTTCTTGGTCTCGTAGGAAGCAATTGACAGTGAGTAGATCTTCCAGAGACTAACTTCAGGAACTTCGCAGCATGTGAAGCAGAGATGGTTTGTATTAAGAATTTTCTTGGAGAGCTTCGGATTCGATTGACAATAGTCCCAACAATCTTCTGGGACAACATAAACACAGTTTTATTGACTGCAAATCCTGTACTTTAGGATAAAACAAAGTAGTTTTAATTAGACATTTAACATGTGGTACATATTCCTGGAAATCAACAAAAACCTCTCTCAGCTTTTACATTTGAAAATCTAAGAGCAAACTTAGAGCTGTGACGAGACCCAGCTTAAGTTTAAAGGGAGCCGGTTGTTAAGGGTGTAAACAAGATCAAGAAACAAGAATCTGTTGAGGGTAATCAGGATTAGTTTTGGACAGATTGGCAAGAATGCAAGATTGCAACTGTTATGTGTATTAGTTCTGGAGTGTAGTATAAATAGGTGAAGCTCGGGCTTGTAACATTGATTTGAGATCATTCTGTTGAATCATAATTCTACTAATTCAGTTATAAGTTATAACACTTTCCTGTCTCTTCTTTTCTGTTCTAGTTTGATCATTGCTATTCTGTTTCTAGAGCTGCACATCACTGTTCTACTTGTTCTTCAATCTCAGTTCTGTTTACTCAGAATTCAAGCAAACCAGAATTCCTTCAATTCTAACACCTATAATAATGCATGAAATGGATAAAATATTTGCTAAATACTTAGGAAAACATTACTCTCTTACTGAAACATATATAGTGTGGTAGAAGAACGTCAAGGATATCCAATGCTTCCAACAGTTTAATATTATACTGTTATTTAGACACATAAGCATCATAAAAGAAAACAAAACAAAACAAAATAATATAAAAAAAAAAAAGAAAAACAAGGGATATGATCAGATTCGACCTCTAAGTCAATGACAGGCTGGTTAATTGTTATTGAAGAATGTATGTATTTAATTTATGCCATAATTTGATAGTAATAAGTCGCCCAAAACGACAAGTCATGACACAAGCAATAAAATAAAATAAGATCTTTGTGTATCTTATTATCATCACTAATATTATTTTTTGTTTACTTGTGTTTCTTTTAACAGAACGTGGTGCCGACACTACATATATACGGACGTGCGTAAAGCTAAGATACTATTATAATTTTGTGGAATATTTCTACAAGGCCAATACAAAAGATCGGATTTTAGAGTATGAGAAATTTTAACTAATCAATTTGATTGATAAGTGTTTTTTTTTATTTTAAAAAAGACATTACAGAGAGAATACTAACTCTTCATCACTTATTATAATATCTAGTAATTTAATTTTATGAAGTTAATTATTTCATTGTAAACCATGATTCTACTATTAAAGAGAATGTTACAACATCAACTATATATAAATCTAAGAGCATCATATGAACATATGATACTACAACAAAGTATCAAACAACTTATGAGAATAACAAGTCATTTTTCTAGATCAATTTAACGTAAAAGGCAACTTATACCTTTCAAAGAACATAAAGAGAGGAGCTCATGATATCACAACCTCACAATATATGCACTATTCTAAATACATATACTAAGGTATGATCTCTAACTTAGTTCTTTTTGCGATCCATGCTAACTTGAGTGTCAGAGTCCTTACAAACACTCCCCACCATTAGGAATAACGAACTTGGGACATTAGAAACTCGAAAAAGGAGGATAATGACAACATTGTGTCTCTAATCTACTCTCTACAATTTTGTTCAAGTAACTCTTAAACTCAAAAGAGCAAAAACGCTTCTGAACAAGATTTTACTTAATTAATTAGAAAGTAATTCAGAAGAAGAGAGAAAAAATTACTAAGTTATCTATTTCATATATATAGCCACATCTATAGTGGCAAAGTTAGGGGTAATTATGGGTAGCTGGAAGTTGACCAACAAATAAAAAAGTGACATTTTTACACTTCAAACATTTGCACCCACGTAGCAGAACGCCGATGGAACCTTCGTCATTGATTTAGCCACCAACTCCGACCTCAATGTGGCCGATGACTCCTTAGCGGCGACTTCCCAAACTAACGATAAGTGAGGATGACGAAACCTCTCGCAACGACTTAACCATTGAGTCGCAAATCATTGTGCAGCCCAAAGTCACACTTGTTCTTTTTTCGGAGTGACGACAAGTCAAGATGAAATCTTAATTTATTTTTTCCAATTCTAATCTTGTTATAGTTATCATAGTTGATAGAACCGGACAGAATCAGCCGATTGAACCAAAAAATTGATAAGTTGGTCACTACAAGAAAAATGTTAAGTACTGTCGAATTTAGCGTTATAAAGTAGCGGCGGATTTATTGGTGGTATAGGCGTTGAATTCGCCGATAATAATTGAAGGGAAGCAAAAAAAATAGGCATGTAAGTTAGTAGCGGATTTACCATCGGATAAATCCGCCGATAAACCCATTTAATGAAAACGCTGTGTTTTGGTGACCTATAATGGTTTACCATCGAATTTTTTCGACAATAAATTCTACAGTAATTTTGTCTTAAATTCGAAGTGCAAATGCTCTTACCCTTGCTCTTTTTTCCTCTCTCTCCCTCCCTCAGAATACTTTGATGTTTTATTATAACACTGAACTTTGGTTATGTTTATGGACAAAAGGTGAGCTTTTATTTATTTTTTTTCAATGTAGTATAGAATAGAAAAATTGATGTTAACCAAAATTTGTATTTGTATAGAATGATACTCAGGGTCACAACCATCAACCAATCACCATAATCCAACAGAGTCCCAGATGCAAACACAGATAGGAAGTTCAAGCACAAACAAACAGTTATTACAAGTAAAACAATTAGCAATTAATCACATAGGCAAACCAAGTATAATATGCACACCCAACCAATGTCACACAAATGCATATGATGCATGCCTGTCCCTAGTGGAAAATAAAAGGTTTAGGGTTTAGGGTTTAGGACACAAGATTTAAAAAGGAGAGTCAAATGTCAAGGATAGTACTCAAAGATTTGAGAGAATGTATCCAATTCCAAATAAACAAGGACACTCGAGCAATGAAGTTTGCTAGACTCAATTCAATTGACAACTTCAAGATAACCCTTTGATCAAGGAAATTCAATAGATTCAATAGGAGGAATCAGCACATTAATTTGAACCAAATTCAAATTGGGTCGAAGAAGTATGAGGTTTACAGAAAAGAATATTTCAGACCCAAGACAAAGCTCACAGAACTCGAGCACGATTAAAGGTTGAAAATTCTATAATTATTAATTTTATAATAGTAATCACTCTTTTATTTAATAAAAAAATAAAAATAAAAATCATGAGCCCGGCGGACCGGCCCGCCCTGCCCCACCAAAACCCGCCAATTTGGCGGTGCGGGTTTGACGAATTTTTTTAATTTGGCGGGCTCCAAATCCTAGCCTGACCCGCTTTTTTAGCGGGTCGACCCGACGAGTTCAACCCGTTTTGTCACCCCTACACTTAATAAAAAATTTGAAAGCAAACTAAGTTGGGTTGGTCTAGTGGTTAGCTCACTAGTCCGCTTAAGCAAGTGTCGGGGGTTCGAATCCTGCCTTGTGTATGCAGCAACCTATTGGCCAGCGACAAACCCTTAAATGGAGCTTCGATCCACGACGGATTGGACAAAAACAAGTACTAAATCGTCTATTGGACAAACATGTTTTCATCATTGCATTAAATTTTGCCATAGACCAACTTACTTGAATGTAACGCCGTCAAGGTTATCATGCTCTGTTAGAGTTATTATGCTATGCTAGATTAAAACTGAAACAGACTCGCAGTACCGTCAAAGTCAACACTTTAGCGGTTTAGCCATTTAATTCATAACGTGTGACTAAATCAATCCTTTTACGTGGGAACTCTTCTCCTCTTTCGCTGGGAATGGCAGATTGTTGGAAAACTCAACATAGGTTTAAAACAAGAACCTGTCTAACAGCTAGGGGTGGCAAACGGGCCTAAATCTGTCGGACCGGGCTGCGTAATTCGCTAAAAAAGGCAGACTGGGCTGAAAATTTGGGACCGCCGAAAGACAAAAGTCCGCATAATCCAAACCGCTTAATCCGTGGGCTTTGGCGGGGCGGGGCGGGCTTTCCCGGCGGACTGAGGCTTTTTTTTTTAAGGCTAAACCCATGAACCCACCCACTTTTTTTAAGGCTGAACCCATGAACCCACCAACCCGACCCGACCCAATCCCCATTCCCCAGCGAAACCCTAATGAATCCCTAATTCCACTTCCAGATTTGCAGTTGCAGCTTCCTCAGTTTCTCGTCTCCAGTCTCCTCGACGGCTCTCACTCGGTTCCTCAGTTCCTCACCGTCAGTTCCTCAGTTCCTCACCGTCACTCTAAGTCTCTCACTCGGTCATCCTCAACAGTCAACACAGAGGCTTCAGCCTTCAGCTTCTCCAGTCTCCAGCGTTTAGCCTTCAGCTTCGTCCCCAAGGTCTTCAATCCTCACCGTCACTCTCAGTCTCTCACACGGTCACACCTCACACCCGCCGTCTCGCACTTCCATCGACCTCAGCTCGCACTTCAGAGTTCCGTCCTCACCCCTGACGGTCGCTGAGTCGAAGTCACTGAGTCACCGTCGATCTTCGGTCATCGTGGCATACTGGGCTCCTGGGTCTTGTCCTCTCGCTGCTGGTCTCGCTCTCTGGGACTCTGGGTCTCCTTGTTTATCTTCATCGCTGCGACACGGCTGCTCCTCGCCTCCTCTGTCCTGGTCCTCGCCTCCTTTGGTTAGTTTTCTGGCTTAGGGTTTGAGATTCATCAATTTAGGTTTGTTTGTTGTATTTTGGGCTGTTTGATATAGGTAAATTAGGGTTGATATTTGGTTGAGTTTTGATTATGGTTGATATTTGGTTAAATCTGATCATGGTTGAGTTTTGATTATGGTTGATAATGGTTGATATTTGGTTGAATACTTGAATCTGATGCGGATTCAGAAATTATTTCCTGTTTTTTGTGTTGTTTCATAATGGTTGAGTTTTGATTATGGTTGATAATGGTTGATATTTGGTTGAATACTTGAATCTGATGCGGATTCAAAAATTGTTTGCTGTTTTTTGTGTGGTTTGCTAATGGTTGATGAACCTAGTTCATATAAATAATTTACATTTGCTTTTATTTCAGAAAATATGAATTCTGAAACTGTGAGTAACCTTGTTACTACTGGAGCTGGTTCTGAGGCTGCTCCGGTCGAGGTTGATGAACCTAGTTTGAAAAGACCGAGACCAGCAACCTCCGATGTTTGGAATTTTTTCAAAAAGCTCGATCCAGATAAGGATGGAGTAGAACGTGCTGAGTGTAAAGGATGCAAGAAGGTGTTTAAAGCTGGAGGTAAGCGATATGACACTTCTACTATAAAATGGCATCTTGATAGTTGTACTCAAATTAAGCATGAAGATATTGGTCAGACTATAGCAGAATTGCAACTTAAAATGGGTTCACTTAAGATTGATTCAGGAGTGGCTAGAGATATGTTTGCTGGGTATGTAGTTGCTGGGGATAAGCCTTTTAATATGGTTGATGATAGGAGATTTAGAAATTGGGTGAAATATATTAGTCCAACTTTGAAACTTCCTTCTAGAAATACGGTTAAGGCTGACATAGTGAAAGTTCACAAGAGAGAAGTTGCGAAACTTAAAAAAATTTTAGTTTCCATTCCAAATAGAATTTGCTTAACATCTGATCTTTGGACTTCCAGTACCAATGAGGGGTTTATATGTTTGACTGCACATTTTGTTGATGAGAACTGGAAATTACAGAGTAAAATTCTCAATTTTTGTCATATGCCTCCTCCTCACACAGGATTTGAGTTGTCTTCTAAAATCTTTACGCTTTTGACTGAGTGAAAAATTGATAAAAAGATTTTTTCCATTACTTTAGATAATGCTTCTTCTAATGATACTTGTGTTGAACACTTGAAAAGTACTTTGGATGTGCATGGTTCATTGTTGTGTGGTGGTAAATTCTTTCATGTTCGTTGCTCTGCTCATATTTTAAATCTTATTGTCCAAGATGGAATGAAAATATGTGGTGATGCAGTGTATAATATTAGAGAGTCTATTAAGTTTCTGAGAAAATCTTAAAGTCGAATGGTTAACTTTAAAGAATGTTTTGAAGATATTGAGGGACTTGAATATACGACTGCATTATGTTTAGATGTTCCTACTAGGTGGAATTCACTTTATGCAATGCTTGCAAGTGCTATTCCTTATAAGAAAGCTTTTGAAATGTATAAAGTAAAAGAAGCTGGGTTTAGGGAGTATTGTCCTTCATCAGATGAGTGGAGAAGAACTGAAAAGATATGTGATTTCTTGTTACCATTTTACGAAACTACCAAGTTGATGTCTGGAACTTCTTACCCAACATCCAACTTGTATTTTTTACAAGTTTGGCAAATCCAGCTTATTTTAATGAATAGTTTGAAGAATGATGAAGTGCTTATAAGGAACATGGGAGAAAAAATGATGATTAAGTTCAAGAAATATTGGGAAGAATACAGTATTGTTCTTGTATTTGGGGCAGTTCTTGATCCTAGATTTAAACTCAACACTTTGGTTCATTACTATAATGAGATTGATCCTATTAGTGCTAAAGACAAAGTGGAGCATGTGAAGAGTAAGTTATACAAGATTTTTGAGGTTTATGACCAAAATTCCTCTACAACTATAGAGAGTTCTTCCCAACTTTCAAGTAATTTTTCTCAAGCAACATCTTCTGCAATTGGAACTCAGCTTATTAAAATTGTTGGTGTAAGTATTTTTATCTACTTGGTTATATGTATTTTTTATTTTTCATGCTTTTTAATTCATATATTGTTTGTAATGCAAAGGATTTGATGTCCCGTAATCAAGAAGTTGAAGTGAAAAGTGGAAAGAACCAACTGGATATTTATTTGAGTGAGGCAACATTATTTTGCAATGATGCAATCATTGATGTTTTGCAATGGTGGAAAGACAACCATCATCGTTTTCCAACACTATCACTAATGGCACGAGATTTGTTGAGCATTCCTATTACTACAGTGGCTTCAGAATCTGCATTTAGCATGGGTTCTCATGTTTTGAATAAGTATAGAAGTCGTTTGTTGTCAGATAATATTAAAGCGGTGATTTGCACCAGAAATTGGATACGTGGATATGATGATTTTGGTATATTATATTTTTGACATACATACTTGAGTGATTTTGAACATTATTATGTACTATTTTGCTAATATATTTATTTACTTTTTTCTAGAGGAAGATAAAGATCAGGAAGATATTGCAAAAGGAGAAGGCTATTCTTCAGGAGTTGATTCCAATGATGTTATTGACTTACATGAAGATGAAGATGAAAATTAAGTGTATTGAATTAAATTTAATTTGCTTTGAAGACTATTTATAATTATGTTTTTGGACTTTGGATTATATATTTATTTTGTCTATGGGACTATTTATAACTATGACTTGAGTATTTTGGATAATTGGATTATGTTTATTTACTTTAACAGCGAAAGCACCAGAAATAATTTTTCCACAACTTGTGCGATTAAATAGGCAATATCAAAGATACTCCAAGCAACAATTATAATGACAGAAATTAAATTATCAGACACCAGAATTTTAACGTGGAAAAACTTCCAAAAGAGGGACAAAAAATTCACGGGACCTAGTCCAGAAAAATCTTCCACTATCAGAATAATGGGTACACAAACAGTCTTTCTAGTGACACTAGGGCATCTCAACAATCAACAAAATACATCACCAAAACTGGTGGAATCAACATAAATCCTCCATAAAGTGGGTATCTCAAATCAGACAAAAGAGAAGGCAATACAACTGGCAAGTTATATCCTAATGTTCATCTCTACACCAGGAATAACATACTAAAATTTCATAAGAAATGGAGCAAGTTTACTAAGTCAATATGATCAAGGTTGACATGCTCTTTTCCCCCAAATTCTTCTCCTCTTCGACGCCGCACTGTTCCTTTTTTTTTTTTTTTGTAAATGAGAAAGCCAAGCCTCTCGTTCTCTCTCCCTCCATGGCTTATATGCCACTTTCTTTGTTTATTTATTTTTTTCTCTTTTAAAACTTATGGGCCCCACTTGGTTGGGGACCCACCAACAAATCTCTCACTCACCAACTTAAGTGGGGATAGGCTGCTCTACTAAGCCCGCCTTCTCTTTGCAGTAATCAAACTTCACTGTAGGTAAATTCTTAGTCATCATATATGAACCATTATCATCAGTATGGATCTTCTCAAGTGTATATGACTTCATCTCAAGCGCTTGACGTATCCAATGATACCTCACCTCTATGTGCTTCGATCTGGAATGAAATGTCGGATTCTTGCTGAGATGGATAGCACTCTGACTGTCACAGAATAACACAAACTTCTCTTGATTGATGCCTAACTCTTGTACAAATTTTTTCATCCACAAGAGTTCCTTAGAAGCTTCAACAACAGTAATGTATTCTGCCTCTGTAGTAGACAAAGCAACACATTTCTGAAGTCGAGATTGTCACGACATAGCTCCCCCTGCAAAAGTCATCATATAACCAGAAGTAGACTTCCTTGAATCAAGATCCCCAGCCATATCTGCATCTGTGTAACCATCCAACACAGGTTTGCCACTCCCAAAGCATAAACAAACTCTGGAAGTACCATTAAGGTATCTGAGAATCCACTTCACTGCTTGCCAGTGTTCCTTGCCAGGATTAGAGAGAAATCGACTAACAATTCCAACGGCATGAGCAATATCCGGCCTGGTGCAAACCATAGCATACATCAAACTACCAACTGCAGATGCATATGGAATCTTCTTCATTTCTGCTTTCTTTTTCTCACTTGTAGGACATTGCTGCGAACTCAGCTTGAAATGACTAGCAAGTGGAGTACTAACAGGTTTGAAATTACTCATGCTAAACCTCTCTAAAGCATTATCAATGTACTTCTGCTGTGACAACCACAGTTTTCCATTCTTCCAGTCACGAGTGATACTCATGCCAAGGATTTTCTTTGCAGGACCTAAATCCTTCATAGCAAAGGATCTGTTCAAGTCTTTCTTGAGACTTTCAATCTTCTTAGTGTCGTGACCAACAATCAACATATCATCAACATAAAGCAAGAGAATTATAAAATCACCATCAGAGAATTTCTTAACATAGACACAATGATCAAAAGAAGTCTCACTATACCCATGACCTTCCATGAAGGAAAAACTTCGTGTACCACTGCCTTTGCGCTTGCTTCAACCCATATAAGCTCTTCTTCAACTTGCATACAAGGTGCTCCTTTCCTTTAACCTCGAAATCCTCTGGTTGCTCCATATAGATTTCTTTATCTATGTCACCGTGAAGGAATGCAGTCTTCACATCAAGCTGCTCAACCTCTAAATTCAAGCAAGCTGCCAATCCAAGCGCAACTCGAATAGAGGACATCTTCACAACTGGAGAGAAAATCTCCTCAAAATCAATACCTTTCTTTTGCTCAAAACCTAATCAAGCTTTGTACCTTGGCCGTGAGACATTTTCATCCGCTTTCAACTTGAACACCCATTTATTTTTGAATGCTCTCTTACCCTTCAGCAACTTCACCAATTCAAAAGTATGATTCTCATGCAAGGATTTCATTTCTTCTTGCATGGCCTTCAACCAATCTTCCTTATGCTCATCAGACATAGCTTCCTGGTAGCTCTCTGGCTCCCCAGTCTCAGTGTTCATCACATACTCATGAGGAGAGTATTTCTGAGAAGGATGACGCTCTCTAGTAGATCTTCTCAATTCAGGCTCAACTGGTGGTTCAGGTGGAACTTCAATATCTGGCACCTCAGGTTGAGGTGTAGGTTCATCATGCAAATCATCACCATCATTATCAACTTGAACATCTCCCCCATCAACAGGACGTCTAGTGGAAGGACCAAGTTCATCATTAACAGAACGTCTAACGGTTATTGTTGACTTATCTGTCTTCTCAAGATCTTCAATAGTTTGGTCTTCAAGAAAAATTACATCTCGGCTTCTAATTATCTTCTTGCTCACCGGATCCCATAATCTGTAACCAAAGTCTTCCTGACCATAACCCATGAAGATACACTGCTTTGACTTTCCATCAAGTTTAGACCTTTCATCTCTTGGAATGTGAACAAAAACTCTGCAGCCGAACACTCTTAAGTGACTATAGGAGACATCTTTTCCTCTCTAAACTTTCTCTCGAACATCACCATTTAGTGGAACTGAAGGAGAAAGATTGATCAAACCTACTGCAGTCCTCATCGCTTCACCCCAAAAAGATTTAGGCAACTTTGCATGAGAGAGCATACACCTAACTCTATCATTGATAGTACGATTCATTCTCTCAGCAACTCCATTATGTTGAGGAGTTTTAGGAACCGTCTTCTCAAGCTTGATTCCATGTCCTTTACAATACTCTTCAAACGAATCCCTGTATTCACCATCATTATCTGCTCGAACACATTTCAATTTCCTTCCTGTTTCTCTTTCAACACTTGCATGAAAGTGTTTGAAGATGCCGAGCACCTGGTCTTTAGATTTCAAAACAAAAGCCCACACTTTTCGAGAATAATCATCAATAAAAGTAACAAAATATGATGCACCACCTAGTGTCTTAGCATCCATAGTGCAAACATCAGTGTGAACTAAATCTAGAACATGTGATCTCCTATGAGGTCCAGAATTATGAAATGATACTCTAGCATACTTTCCAACAAAATAATGAGTGCAAGTATTTAAAGTTGTACCTTTCACTGGAAGTGAGTGCTACTTGGCCAAGACACTTAGTCCTTTCTCGCTCAAGTGACCAAGACGTATATGCCACAAATCAGAAGAGGAATCATCAGCTACATTCACATCTTCTTTGTCCAACTTTGCTTGCAACCGGTAGAGAGTAGTGAGAGTATTGTCTTCTGTAGCAACAATGAGAGTCCCTTTGGTAATCTTGCATTTTCCACTACCAAAGGAAGTGCAATACCCCTCTTGATCCAATACCTTCACTGAAATGAGATTGAACCGCATATCTGGCGCATGCCTAACATTCTTCAACTGCAACTTGCATCCCATGTTAGTTTCAAGCCACATATCACCCATACCAATGATATCACACACTCCTTTATCTCCCAATTTGATCTTGTCAAAATTTCCAGCAGTATAGGAAGTGAAAAATTTACGTTTTGGAGTGACATGACATGAGGCACCAGAGTCCATAATCCAAGTGGAATCATCATAGACAAGATTCACATAATTTTTATCATATGTGATAAGAACATCTTCATAAACAATAGCAGCAGTTTCTTTGTCACTATCTTTACCTTTGTCTTTATTTCTTCCTCTTGATTGTTCTCTTTTCAAGAACCTACAATACCTCTTGATATGCCCCGGCTTGCCACAATGGTGACAAATGAACTCCTTTCTTGGCTTGTACTTTCCTCTTGACTTGCTTCGATTCTCTGACCTGTCAGAACTGTGAGGTTTTCTACTTTGACTTCTCTCCCGTGACTCTGAAACAATTGCTTCTGACTGGGAAGAGGTATTAGTCAAACCTCGCTCTCTTCTTCTGGCTTCTTCATTCAACATACTCTCTTTAACAATTGCTAACGTCAACTTTCTTTTTGGAGCTGAGTTAGTCAGTGTCACAACCAGAACTTCTCAACTATCAGGCAAAGAGTTCAACAACAACAAGGCTTGCAACTCATCATTCAAAGTGATTTCATTATTTATCAGTTGGTTCACCGTCTCTTAAAAAATGCTCAAGTGCTCCGGCATTGATTTACCTTCAACATACTTCATATTGACAAGCTTCCTAATCAAAATGCTTTGTTTTGCACATTCTTTCTCTCATATAACTCCTTCAATTTCTTCCACATCTTCTCAGCGTTCGTTTCGGTGTCAACATGTGGATACATGCTAAGATCAAGCCATTTCCTAATCAAAGCAACTGCTTTCCGATTTAGCTTCTTCCATTCAGCATCGGATTTAGTACCTTTGGATTTATCTCCCTCCACAGGATCATACAAGTCCTTACTATACAGCATATCTTCCATGAGGGTCTTCCAAATTGAATAATTTTGAAAATTCAATTTGACCATATTCGGTCCATGAGTATTTTTCTCCATTTAATCAGCACAGAAATAAACAACCAAAGCTCTAGATACCACTTTGTTGAGAAAACTCAACACAGGTTTAAAACAAGAACCTGTCTAACAGCGAAAGCACCAGAAATAATTTTTTCACAACCTGTGCGATTAAATAGGCAATACCAAAGATACTCCAAGCAACAATTATAATGATAGAAATTAAATTATCAGACACCAGAATTTTAACATGGAAAAATCTCCAAAAGATGGACAAAAAATCCACGGGACCTAGTCCAGAAAAATCTTCCACTATCAGAATAATGGGTACACAAACAGTCTTCCTAGTGACACTAGGGCATCTCAACAATCAACAAAATACATCACCAAAACTGGTGGAATCAACATAAACCCTCCAGAAAGTGGGTATCTCAAATCAGACAAAAGAAAAGGCAATACAACTGGCAAGTTATATGCTAATGTTCATCTCTACACCAGGAATAACATACTAAAATTTCATAAAAAATGGAGCAAGTTTACCAAATCAATGTGATCAAGGTTGACACGCTCTTTTCCCCCAAATTCTTCTCCTCTTCGACGCCGCACTGTTCCTTTTTTTTTTTTTTTTGTTTTGTAAATGAGAGAGCCAAGCCTCTCGTTCTCTCGTGGCTTATATGCCACTTTCTTTGTTTATTTATTTTTTTTCTTTTCTCTTTTAAAACTTGTGAACCCCACTTACTTGAGAACCCACCAACACGGATAGAAAGGGGATAGGGAGCGATCTTAATTCAATTAGAGGAGGAAGACATAAGGGGAAGTATTAGCAATTGTATCAACAGTCTGATTGGGAGGCTATTTGCTGACAAACCTTTCTCAGTCGGAATCAAGATTTTGAATTGGCCATTAAACTGCTCTAATTATTAATCTATTGATTTAGTGGTTTAATGGATTTAACGGTAGTTCAATTAAAATAATTGTTTTATACTAACATAATAAATAAAATATAA
>NC_029788.2:98554743-98563068 GCF_000816755.2 Arachis ipaensis
AATATGCCAAATATTTAAAACTTACAAGCTCAAGAACACTTTTTTCATTGGAGAAAAATAGAGAAAACATTCTACAAAAAAAAAAGTTTTAAGTATCTTGAGTGTATCATACAAAATAATGAAGAGATTGAACATGATGTAAATTATAGGATCCAAGCAGGTTGGTCAAAATGGCGGAGTATTTACAATTTTATATGTGACAAAAAAGTGCTTTTAAAACTTAAAAGTAAATTATATCGCACTATCAGACCGACTATACTTTATGGTACAGAGTGGACGACCAAAGAGGAGCACGAACATAAGTTAAGTGTGGCGATGTTGAGATAGATGAGTGGTCATACGCGATTGGATAAAATAAGTAACGAAGATATAAGAGAGAAAAATGGAGTAGCACTTATTGTGGAAAAGATAGTAGAATCGCATCTCAAGTGGTTCATACATGTGAGAAGAAGACCGATAGAACACTCAGTCAGGAGGGTGGATGAGATGGAAGATGGACAAGGGGTGAAAAGCAGAGGATGATCTAGGAAGACCATCCATGAGATGGTCAAATGAGATCTACATATAAACAGTTTCTCTATAGACATGTACATGATAGAACTTAATGGCGTCGTTTGATCCATGTAGTCGACCCCACCCAGTCGGACAAAGCTTTGTTGCTGTATTTTTATTCAAAGACTTTATACCACATTTTGATCCAAAACCTTGTTAAGTCTACAACTCTTATCAAATATATACACAATAGTCAATCTAAACTTATCAAATGTAACACAACATACTACACCTTGTTTCATCAGTAAAATTCTTACAAAGATTGTGGTTGTTTTGTATTATATTTTTTAACATAATAACAGTGTTAAAAATATTGCAGAGTATGGAAAGGTCTACACAAGGAGATATTTAGAGTTATTGCTTGAGATTTTCACAGGAAGAAAACCAACAGATGAAATTTTCCTAGGTGGCATGGGAATTCACCAGTTTACAGCCACAGCTTTACCAGATCATGCCATGCATATAATTTATCCTTTATTGATATCTGTAGAAGCGTATGATCAAAGAGATGAAGAAGATTTCACTGAGGAAGATGCAATAAGGAGAGAGACTGAACCTGAGATTCATGCTACAATGTTGGATTGCTTGGTTTTATTGTTGCAAATTGGAGTGTCTTGCTCGGCAAATTCACCTTGCGAACGGCTGCCTATGAATGTGGTCGTTAACAAATTGCAGGCAATCAAGAATATATATCTTAGGACTCAATAAGACAAAAAGAATATGGGAAGTGGGGAACCACTAATATTAATAATAGAAAAGGGGAAATGCCTTGTAATTAAATTATTGAAGGACAGGAAAACGACAAGGAAATAGGGTATTACGGAAATTACAATATTATTGTTTATGAAGTATGTATATATAACATTAACATAGTTTTAATTAAGTATACGGGTGTTGCTAATTATAATTGGAAATTTCATTTTTTATTTATATACATATATGCATATGCATAAATTAATTTATATAACTATATGAATAACATTGCTTATATCATGATCGAGTTGTATGATGGTTTAAAGTTTGACATCTACAAGTATTTTCAAACATATTTCAAGTTGAAATAAATTGCATAACTAAATATGTCAAAAATACTGAATTTCATTTCAATTTATACTATCGACTCTAATTATTTTTTCACATTTGAAGGTTTTTTTTCTTTAATATCTTTTATCTACCGACATAATGTGGAGCCTCATTCAAGTTAGTTGAAAGCAGATATAATACAATAGTGTTAGTTGTATTTGTCGAACTTGGAAGGTTATGGAAACGGTGGTGTTTGTCATGCTACCTACATTGAGGTACGTAGGAGCTGAAAGTAGTGGATAGATTGCGCAAAATCAGGCTGGGTTTTCTGTTTTCTGAATACAGGGGCATGGCGACTAGTAGGTTGATGGAAATTTTTTTCAGGATAATAAGAGAAGCCAAGGGCAATGGAACACCTTTTTTATTGAGAAGAAAGAAAGTACAAGATATAAGAGACCGACATAGACTTTTCTGTAAGCAAAGAAGAAAAGGGCAAGGGAACAAACACCTTTTATTGAGAAAAAAGGAGCTGCACGAGAGCTTTTTTTTTTTTTAGTTAATATGATTGCCATCTCATGTTACAATAAACTTGTATCAAATCAACTTTTATATAATATAAATAGGGATGATAAAACACACAAATTTTCATAATTTTGTAGACATTATTTAACAAACAAGATAGTTACTTCCATAAAGATATCTTCATGTGAAAATGATATTGTAAACCGTTAGACGGTTCAATTAAACATATTCAGTAAAACTTATGAAACCATCTAATAATTTGCAATACAATCTTTACATAAAAATGTCTTCGTAGAAATAGTCACCAACAAACAATAATAAGTTGATGGTTTGAAATCGACACAATTGTTTCATAACCGTCTCAAGTTAGTCCAACCAAACGGGATCAACTATCTAACCAGCCACCAGCCAACAGAAATAAGGGGGCAAACGTCAACTATATTCAAGCAACAATGCAATAGGGGGGGAATGCTAATAGATTACACATTAAATATTATTTCTTTTCTTGTGATTTATGTTCAAACTAATGAAACATTAACAATGAGGCTATACCAGATCCTAAAAATGTGAAAAATAGTAGGGCAAAACCAAAAAAACATGCCCCTCTCTATAGTGAAAGAAATTAACAAAGAGAGTAGCCTAAGCATATCCAAAAACGCTATGGCAGATATTACATGAGCAAATAACATACAAGACCTTTTGTTGCCTCCAAAATGATTATATGCGGTTTCACGAGGTAAGGAGATTCTGATTAATACAATGATGGAAGTTTTTGTGTCATCTTGCAACATACTCATTCCTTCAACCGTTTATTGGGAATAGACTGGGGCAACCTGAAAGGAGAATTAACAAAACTAAGAATTGACACTTGAAATACACAAAGGAAAACTTAAATTTTTCTTCTGAAGGAAGACAGTGCAAAAGAATGCACATATTTACTGCAACAATGACATTAGCTTATCGCAGATCAGCAGCATATAAATATTAGATCCACCAGTAGTACCTAAACCAAGGATTCAGACAATTCATAACCCAGGTTATTTGAAGACACACGAGTATGCGTGAAAAAAGTAGACAATAAAGATTAAACACCGCACAAAATCCCCAGTCAGGTCCGCATGAGTATGGAAAAACAAGCAAGCACGCATCCAAAACAAATAAACAATGTCAACTTTAACCAATCTGAAAAAGAGAGGGGGGGTGGGGAAGGAGCCCCTTTGCCTTAAGGGTGCTATTAGCATTGGCTACCTTTGGCCGTCCAACCACCCACACTACACAGTCATACAAATGCACACACAACCACCACCCTGGCCTCGAAGGTAGTAATTGATTCTTTGTGGGTGTGATCATGATATTTGGTTCTCAACCTTTCTGTTTCTGGTGTCCCTCCTAGTCAAGGCTGAGAAAGATAATCTGGTTTTTCTTATAAACCAATCCAAAACTGAAATGGACTAGGTCTTAAATTTGGTTACTCAAAACAAATAGTTTACCAACAAATCAGTTTTGAACAATGTAAATTAAACTAACCAAATTTCAAACTGGTTTAGAACCATATTTGATAATTAAATTTAGTAGCAGACTAGCACTAAGGCTTGGTTTGGTAAAGCTTTTCGAAGAGGTACTCAGTGTTTTAAAATATCGGCCATGGCGACGCCATAACGGTATGGCTTGGCGGGATTTGCCTCGCCGCCATACAAACGCCACCGCCAAGGGGTTTTCACGGCGGGCAAAAGGCGGCCGCAATTGCGGTAACGCCATGGCGGACCGCCATGAAAATGGCAAAAATTGCGGGTTTTTTTCGAATTTTTAAAAAAAAAAATCGAGGGTAAATGGGTAAATTAGCAAAACCCTAAATGATACATGTAACCCACTAACCCAGTTTAGCCACTGCAACTCAAAAACGACTCTTCCTCTCTGATTCACGTCCAAAACGGCTTTCTATCTCTGTTCTCTTTCTCTCTTCTGTGTGCCTCCTGTGCCGCCGATCTTCGCCACCGCCTGTCGCCATCCGTCGCCGCTGGTGGACGCCGCCGCTCATCACCACAGTTCCCTCTTTTCTCTGGTTCGTACCAGTTACAGTACATACATTCCTTTTTTTTTCATTTAGTGCACTCACTTCATTATCTCCTTCTATTCCTTCATAAACCTCTCTTCCTCCAACTTGTTTTCCTTTCATTTGTTAGTTTAAAGACATGATGAGACAATGGCTTTGGTCTTTCTCTTAAGTTTTTAGTTTTTTTTTTTAGTTTTTATGTTCTATGTCTTATGTTTATTTCCTACATTTGATATTATATTTGCTGCATTAATTGGATATGACTAGAAAAATGATTACATATATTAGATTTTATAGTATATTATATTTGCAATTTTTTCTGCATGTTTTTTTGTACATATATATGCATTTTTTAGATAATCCGCCATTTCCGCCATTTCCCACAACGCCATCCACCATTATTTTTTATGGCGGATTTTTGGCTCACCGCCATGAGCCGCCATCCGCAATCAGAAACTATGGAGGTGCTTGTGTTTTTTAAAAGCACAAGCTCCTCATTTTGTGTTTGGTAAATCAAAAAAACATGTACTTGTGCTTGCAACTTTTAAAAGATCGTGATACTTTTGAAAGCAACTAGGGTGGAGCTTTTCGAAGTTGCTTGTGCTTTTCAAAATTTAAAAGTCTAATATAACCTCATATATTAACTAATTTTCAAATTTAACGCTTAAATTTATGTCTTTTATAGTATTTTTAAATTTTAAAAGCTATTTTACCAAACATAATTGTTGTTGCTTGTGTTTATTAAAAGTCATTTTTAATTTGATTTAACAAACATAAATGTTACACTCTTTAAAAAGTTATCTTTTAAAAAGCTAGCTTTTATAAACTACTTTTAAAAAGTAAAAACTTCACCAAACTAAGCCTAAGTGTCTATCCGTCCCTTTCTTCTATCAAATCCCAAACATTTCTTTTGTATGGTGGGTGCTCTCCTAGTCCGCAGGAATGAACGTAGCTACATTTGTGATTTAGTTGATGGATGACACACAAGTGCTACTGAAGAGCATAAAAAAATTTGGACATTGGAGGGCATGAATGAGGTGATCATAGAATAGTTACATGGCTGGGAAGAGCTACTCCACTTCAACTTGTGATATATTATGCATAAAAAATTTGGTTATACCTCGGGAACTGAGTTGATAATTGGTTTTTTCAACTTCAAATTTAAATAATAAGACCTGGTTTGGTTTTAAAATTTTCTAGAAATAGCTGCTTTTAGGATGCAGTTTGGTTTGATACACAACAGTGTGAGGAATGATAGCTTTTGAACACACCCCTACCCCTTAGTTGTCCTGATTATTTTCTACCTCTCCACTGATGAGAAAATAGGTATTTTCTACAAAGGAAGGATTCTCAACAGTGTGAGGAATGTTAGCTTTTGAACACACCCCTACCCCTTAGTTGTCCTGATTATTTTCTACCTCCACTGATGAGAAAATAGGTATTTTCTACGAAGGAAGGATTCTCGACAACAAGCTGCTGAGAATTCTCTTGGCTGTTTGGCAGGTAAATGTTTTCCAAAGCTAATCCCTAAG
Source organism: Arachis ipaensis (assembly GCF_000816755.2). Lineage (NCBI taxonomy): Eukaryota > Viridiplantae > Streptophyta > Magnoliopsida > Fabales > Fabaceae > Arachis > Arachis ipaensis. Next base: position 98,560,426 of record NC_029788.2, read on the forward strand.
TTTTCAGTATAATATTTCCTTTTGTAGTAGGAACGAAGAGGAATTTCTTGGTAGAGTTGTTACATTTAGAACATGATTGTTTTTTCTTTTGATGTGAAATATAAGTGAATTTCATTCTTTTGACCTTTTGGGTGAGAAATAGCACTTGATGTTCACTAAGTGTCTATGTCCAACAACTTCAACAATATCACCCGAAGAAGTTTCTGTGATGTACACAATTTTGTATATGGCAAAGGCAAAGGATTATGTTGATATTTTCCAATATAATCTTGTTCAATTTATATAATGTTACGTAGAAAGTAAGAATTTTCCTTTAAGACTTGACGTATATAAAGAAGAATACCTCTACTCATTGTGTACATTTGACATCATATGGTATATTATTTATAGGCTATAGAGTTCATAACCAAATAGATGTATTGCAGTGGTGATGTTCATAATGTTCACAAGAAAGTGAAATCAGATTGAATTTCATAATTTCCATCACTTTTATCGCTACCTCAATTGCATTTGCATCCCTCAAAATCATTTCTATTTATGAATTAACCTTTCAACACAAGGAGTTTACCTTGAGCATTTTGCTGTTAGTTTAACCTTAAGTGAGCCCTACTAATTCCCTGAACTAGTCTTAAAACATCTCTAATTTGATTAAAGCTCCAAGTAAGAGCCTCAACCAAACGAAATTAGGGAATTGCACACATAACTCAAGTAAGTGCCTCAGCAGCTACACTAAGCTTTTTAGTTTGACTAGACTTCGGTAGCACTATACTCCAAGTTGGAAACAAAACTCGTTTCCTTTTTACCAACAAAGAAACTCACTCAACTAAATGAAATTAAGGAATTGCACATATAACCCAAGTTACCTGGGGGAACTGGAACGCTTTTCTATTTGCACAATAGTAGCATTAAGTGTAGAGAGCTTTGTCTCAGCATCTGAGGCCTGAAAATCATAGTGAATTAATATGATAATTACACCTACATGTCAAGTTAAGCTATTCATAGATCACCAAGTAGAACTACTTTTTACTGTACCAAAGACAAAAGACCCGGAGGGGAAACAAGAAAAAACCAATTACAAAAAAGAAAGTGTTTAGTCTCAGCAAAACCTTGCAGTACCAATCATTTGAGTTTACAAAGAATCCATGAATATAACCATAGAGCACTCTTAAATTAATTAAACCCAGGACACTAAATAATTTTAAAAAAAAAATTAAAAAAGAACCAGAAGAAACAACAATATAATTTAGAGGCATGAAACAGCAATATTGCTGACATGACTGATAGGGAATACTTGGATAATGGGTAATTAGCAGGGACTGACTACCAAGCCATTACCTTTTAAGTAGGAATTTAAGAGGCCCTGTCTAAGACAGCAGTAGCAGACATGAAGCCAGCTCACTCCCCATTCAGTGATTTAGCCTTCACGTTGATGCTATACAATTCCATAAACTGTGTAATTCTCTATAAAATCACTAGGCATCATCTGGAGTATCTAGTCCATATACCCCTTATCCAAGCATCACCTATTTCCTTAAAACAAACAAGTCAAATCAACAATCAGACACATTAGAAATCCCCACCTCAGAAGCACTTTCTTTGGGTAAGCCATCTTTTCTTTGCTGTTCACTAGACTCCGGAGTAACCTCATCCCACAAGAAACCATTTTCATGTCCAAGAGAAAGCTTGTCAAATTCGCAATCAACAGCTCTACATTGAGGCTCCATATGTGCTACATACTTCTCTGCAATTCCATACACCAAAAATCCATTTATTTCCTTGCTATAAGCTCAAAAGCCTCAAATAGAGAACAAACACCCGCAATAAAGAAAATAACTGTTAAAATCAGTTTTCACATAATAAATAATCAACATCAACCAATACCAAGCAAAGCCAGAGAAGAAATTCCACATGCCCTCGTCATTAAAATGCAAAAAGCACTTTCCTTCTCACCCAAGTTTTGTAACTAATAAGTTCTACCTTAACATACATATGAACAGCAAGTTATAGGGTATAAGGTTTTTTGATAAAAAAAAAAAAAGTTTTAGTGTTTATGTTACACGAAATCTGTATCCACAGATATTCTTTCAATTTTATCTCACTCCAAATTATCCTGAATCCCTCAAAAGGTAAAATTCCATAAATAAGCAAATAATCAACAAAAAGAACCTCCAAGACTGTTCTGCATGCATACACAGTACTGCAAGGACATAGACAAGCACACTCGTCAATAAATGTAACAACTCTTTCAAGAAATTCCTCTTCATTCTACTACCAAAGAAATATTATAATGAAAAATTAGGGATTAGCTTTGAAAAGCATTATACCTGCCAAACAGCGAAGAGCATTCTCAGCAGCTTGTTGTTGAGCATCCTTCCTTGTCCTACCCATACCAACACCAATTTTCTCACCAGTGAAGAGTACCTAAAAACCAAGGAATCATACAATTCATAACCCAGATTATTTGAAGACGCAAGAGTATGAGAAAAGTGGTCAATAAAGATTAACCACCGACCAAAAGACCAAGTGACCTGGCTACTCTGCATGAGTATGGAAAAACAAGCACACATCTAAAACAAATAAACCTAGTTAACTTGGGGGGGGAGGAAGAGTGGGTGAGTGTGTCTGTGTGTGTCTCTAACCAAT
>NC_029788.2:98563623-98564118 GCF_000816755.2 Arachis ipaensis
GTCTATGATGCCCATTAAACTTCAGAGTAATATAACAACATCTCTGCAGCTTAAGTAAATAATTAACCAATGCATGTTACATAAACATAACTCGCAAATTAAAAACAACACAAACCATCATATAATCACCAAAAGAGACATTGAGAAACAGAACTTAAGCTGACCTCCACTGAAAACTGCAAGTCTTTGCTGGTGCTTACAATAGACTTAAATTCAACCTAAGAAGAAAAAAGAAAATGATGATAGTTCACTTCAATTATAGAAGAAGAAAAAACATTCTCACTTACATGCAGAAACCAAATGTACCTTAGAGCAACATCGCCTGCCTATTTCTTGTAGCACTCCGATAGCAACAGAAGGTAAAATGTTTAATTTTCCAGCCTCACTCTGAATATCTTTGCCATTAGAAGATGCATGATTTGGGGATATTCCCTCCTCTGCTAAAAAGCTTAGTCAATAACAAAACAAAGGAAGCAATTAAATAGACTGTAGATG
>NC_029788.2:98564591-98572636 GCF_000816755.2 Arachis ipaensis
ACCTGAACGTATCCCTGTCTAGCCTTTCAAATTATTTAGATAATAATTTGAAAATTCAGCCGACTGACATCAAAATCCCAAAACATTACAAACTTAAGAATAGCAAACTGTAATGATTAATAAACATGTACTACGTAAATGCACAAACCTTCCCCAATGAATATCTATAAATGCAAATACAGATGGAACCTATGCATTATTATTTATTACATTAACATGAAGCACAGATACACCAAATAGTTCCCTGCTGGGAACATAACAAATATGACTAGGTATTTAGATAAGAAAATGATCTAAGAGAAGTTGGATAGCTTGCACTGGATCAATAATAAGAGAGGGGGTTAAAGGGTTAAGAAACCCAATTGCCAAACTCAAATGACTATACATTGGCTTAAGAGATTACAGGTATGGCTCTGTTCACTGTCAAAGTGCATGAGTACAAAAGTAATATTGTGCTTTGCAGTAATCCCTCTGCAAGATGAACCCAAGATTATCCAGGAGGTACAGACTAGAAGCCTAGTCTTCTGCAGTGGGTACCTTAAGAGAAATCCTATGCCTAACTCTTTGGAATCTCAAGCATGTCTTTAACATCCTATCTCATATAATTGGAGCAAACTCTCCCCTATTGCTATAAGATAAAAAAACTTATCAGGTCAATAGCTGATACTGACCTGGGATTATCTTTCATGCACTAACCCATATTTCTCAGATAATTTATAGAAGAAAGCAGGCTAATAAATTTAGTCACAGCTTACCACACTAATCATTGAAGAGAGAGAGAGAGAGAGAGAGATCATTTACACAACAAAAAGATACCTGTCACCTGACTAAATATCTTACGTGGCTAATCTATTCTAGGGTTACAGACCAATATTTTGAAGCTCAAGAAACCATAACAGGACCCCCCATTGAAAGGTTGGTTGTTAGTCAGGTGGCAACTCAGTATATGATATACAATTATATAGAAGCACTTAAAATTGGAACTGAACAAACAGAATACACAGCGGAATAACAGGTTATAAAGATAGCATTTCAGGGAAGCCTGGAGATGAAACAGGTGAAATAGGTGGGGAAAATAAAAAAAGAAAAAGGAGATTGTCTGTATTAATTATTGTATAGTCAAAGGTTAATTGCAGAGAAATGCCATGGCATACAAGTTGCTTAACTAGAACATGATGCTGCTAGCCTACTTTAAATTCAGATTTCAGAACTTGATATTTTCAACCAAAAGATACATCACTAACTACATTAGTCCAGTGTAAAACCCATGTATAATTCCCCTAGTACTGACAGACAAAATAACTCCATTAGGCATTTACACCCAAACACTTCTCATCATATGTGAGACGAATATCGATTAAATTTCAAAGGGATCTCACAGAAACTATCAGGATGTACTTAGAAAAATTAGTAACAAGAAATACCTGAAAGCTGGGACTTTGACAGTGCATTCTGCCTCTGCAAGTCACTCATGGAAAATGCCTGCATGTGAGCAAGCTCGAGACTTCAAATTTTAAAATAGTCCAAAAAATACTTCCAAAAGATTTTCAACTACAAACCTCCTCAGCCTTAAGTTGTGATGCTGGCAAGAGTAAAGCATTGGGCGGTGAAACTACCATACTATGGGAAAATGGTTTCTGTTGAGCCTGATGCTTGTCAGATTTTACTGCATTTGGTTCCTTAAGAGATGCAAAAGGCCGGCTATTTGTATGAGGTCTGCTGCTTATATCATCATCTACCAACCAGCCTCCATGTGACTGTGTTAAAGATGGAGATGGTTGTGAGGGTAGGGGCGGAGGCGGCTTTGACATAAGCGGGGTTTCAACTGAAGTTTGACCTCTTATATCCGGACCATGCCTCATCGTTAATAGTCCTCTTTTCATGTCATGATCACGATCAAGAGAGTTGACGTCATGCCTGACTGGAGGTCCAAGCAAACCAGGTTCTGAGACAAAGGTTGGGAAAGAAAAACATTAAAAGATCGCACATTTTCACGACCACAAACTAAAATTCTAGAGATGTTCCATACTCTGAGACAGAATTGGGGTTCGTGAAGATCCAGGGCCAGCGATATTTGAAATAATACCAGCAGTTGGTTGAGAAGTTTCAGGTCTGAATTCAGCATTGTTAACCAAAGGTCGAGTAACTACATCAACAGAAAGCTTATCATCCTGAAAACACAGGAAATCAAAAGAGCCTAAAAACGTTACATGGACATAAAAATTCTATGGTCTTCAAATTTTGTCAAATGCATAACATAAGAAATTGCCAACAATGATTTAGTATGAAGTTTCAAAACATGTATCATAGACATAGTGCAGAAAAAATAAACGCAATAAACCCAAAAACATTGGAACTTACAGGTTGGCTTAACCTTCGCTCAACTTCTGCACCATTCATTCCTTCGTTGATAGGGCCATTAGAATTACCATTTGGTACATCCTGCCATTCAGTGAGCTTGTTAATAGTTCAGCAACAGCAAGATAAGCATTTGAGAACAGTAAAACCATTCGTATAGCTTATTATAATTACTGAATTCAAAATCACAAATATTCCAAATGATCCAATACCTCAGACATCAGGTAGTTGCTCACATCCGGGGGGTGAGGTAAACTTACAACATCGTCTTCAAAGAAGATTTCAGCGATTCTTTGTAATAAAATCTCATCAAACTCTCTGACCCCAAGTCATAAAAAAGTAAATTAAAAACATATGGGGAAGAATATTGAGTGTATAAAACAGTTGAGCAGTTGAGCATACAACTTACTTAAAAAAGCAACCTCTGACATTACATGCAACATTTCTTGCTACACATAGGACTGGAACAGCACTGGCAGTCTAATAAAGAAATACAGAAATTACTGAAATATTTAAATTCATAATAAAGATAAAGACTTGTATAACAAACATTGTTTCACCAATTTATAAATATTACAAATTTTTTAACCCTAAGAGGGAAGNCCCATATAAAAAGAAAAAAAAAAGATTTATCTATAAAGCATAGCTTTCCAATCTCTAACATGTATGAGAGGGAAAGTCCCCTAGTTCCTACATGTCTAATCCTATCTCAGAACACATGCTTCCTAGAAAATCTGCCATTAAAGATGAGTGCATGACGCTCCAACCATATACTCCAAACCCCTTCTGTGTAATTGTATTTAGTTATTCACTCCCACATTTTGTTTAACCCCTCATTTCCTCCTCCTCCTCCTCCTCCACCACTAGGTATAGCCAAAAACAATTCATTCCTCTACAAGGTAGTGGATATTGCCACCTTTTTTTTTTTTATGTTAGTCCCAATTTGATAAGATTTTGTTGTAGATGTTGTATTGGGAGTAAAATCTCCCAATTAGAAGTGGCATTATCAATTTGGGAGTGGCAAACACTCCACTCCGTAACTAACAGTACCTCGGCTTGGGGAGCATAATATGGAGTAAAGGCAGGAACCACATGAACCCTGGGCTGGTCTTTGTCTTCCCAAACTTTCGATCGATCATCAATCACCATTGCCATTTTAGGATGGCACATACCATCTTGAAAAACATTTAGTAAGGATTTTCGCGAGCCTGCAAATAAATCATTAAGAATATGAAGAACATAAAAAAAGGAACAATTAACCACCATACAAAAAAATAACTGATATAACAAATCGAAGTGGAGAGAAAACAAACATGTTTTCAACTTATTGCTGTATCAAAAATAACAAGATCCCTTAGAAAAATAAATGCTTGGAATTTTAATCATATCTCAAATTAACTTCTACAAAATAATTTGAAAATCTTTATTATGTTTAAAGGTGACAACTGACAAGCATCAAAGGAAGTACAAAACCTTATGAATAATAGAAAGAATACCTGCTTTCACACAAATCACACGATCAAGAATTTGCTTTGAACCTATAAGATGTGCCTCTGGGTCAAGAAGCCTCCACATTTCCAAAGCATAATCCCTTTCAGCCATTGTACAAACATAAACTTCAAACCTCTTGCGTCCTTTTGCAGTTAAATAGCATCTCAAATCTTCCCATGCAGGGCGCAACCTCACGAGTACACTAGTATCACGAATCTATGTGAAGAAAAAAGAAGAATTAAAATTGAAACATATTAAAAGGCTTCCAAACACAAATACACCAGTTAGGTGAATCTCATTGCTGAAAAACCTCTCCTATGGACAAAATCATATGAACAAGTAATGAGTTGCAGTGTTGCACTTAGTACCATACATATAGGAGGAAGGAGAAGGAGAACTCTAAATTGATACAAAATTTATTTATTTGAACATAATAAAAACTGGCAGTGTGAGTTAATTGATACTTTGATAGCTTAAGGAACCTCACTGTACACATTCATAAATAATGCAGTCACAAAAACACAAGAACCAACATCCAAATCTGCAGGGAATAGTGATTAACAATATTAAAAATTAAGTCATTAACACAGACACCACATTAAACATTCTTCATCATCCATATTTCATATTCATAACATTGTTTTGTATATATTAGCCTTAAGTATGCTGTCTTACTTTGTATTAGAATAAAAAATACAATAAAAAATTTAAAAAGTAACAATAATCATTTTTATTTAATTGAACGTATACAAATGCATCATTATTTGTCATATAATGGACATGTGTCAAAATGTTAGAAACTAATAGAGTAAGCTAGAAGGGGAGTCTTGGAACAACGGTCGAGTTGTCTTCATGTGACCTCAAAGTTACGGGTTCAAGCCGTGAAAACAGCAACTAATGTTATTATCAGGTTAGGATGCGTACGTGACCTTTTGGGTGCAGCCCATCCCTTGCCGCACCCCGCGTTAATGCGAGATGCTTCTGCACAAGACTGCCTCTTTTTTATTTTTAATAGAGTAAACTAGGATGACAGATACATATGTAACTATAACAATTAATGTAGAATCCCTAGCCTGGCTTGCTGCCCAAGCCACTGACTGCAATGGTGTATAAGCACAAGAGTGTGCAATGTGTCATTTAGATCATTAAGACAAGAATATTCAGAGATCTCTCACTCGGTCACTCTTATACCTACTCTCTCTGTTCCCCTCTACATTTCTGTTTCTCTCAGATTCCTATTAGACACAGTACCCAACTAGTATGTCTGTACTTCATTAATTAAATCTTGCAGCGACCTTTATATTTTGGCTACTTTATTTAACTCGAAGTTTCTATGTAACTCAAACTTTCTATGCAACAAAAGCAATACAAAGCTGATTTTACTTATGCAAGCCATCGCAAGGCAAATGAAGCTGCTATCATTAATACATGTCAATAAAACATACAAGCAAAAGAAAACAAATGGTGGAGACATAAATAAGATTCTTGTTCTTGCTCATAATTGCCACTTAAAGTACTCATATGGAACAATCTGCCTCTACTCTTTTCTGTTATTTCATGTTCTCTGTATTTCTGATTCTCACATCTCTCCCTACCCCTCACAGTTCAATTTCTTTTCTCAAATTATCTGAGGAAACTAAGATGCATAACTAGTACAGAAATTGAGATTTTATAGAAATAAACAAAATATAATCTCTGTATATATCAAACAGTATCAGTTACAATTTCATAAGATTGATTTTCACATTTACCTTTATTTCATTATTATTTCCTTATTTGATTAGGATTAGGATTCCCCTATTACTATAAATAGGATTCCCCTATTACTATAAATAGGATCAGTGTCTTACCTCTTGTAGGTTATAACGACCAACAAAATCATATATTCACTCTTCTCTCTCCTATCTAACACCCACAATGTTAAACCTATCCTATGGTTGTTGATGGGTCACCTACAAATATCTAGTCCTATAAAATTCATGCTCCAAATATCCAGTCATGGGCGTGAACACATCCTGCCCACTGCTATGGCCATAATAGCCTTTCTAAGGCAAGGCAAGTTTCACCCCTCGATCTAGCTTATGGGGTAGAGTCAAACATAGCCTGATCAAATATACTGACTCTAACTATAGGGGTTGTTATGTGACTCAATCACTCAAACAAACAGGATGTGAGAACACAAGCACAAAGCATGACTATCAAAAACACTGGTTCTATAAAGATTCACACAGATAACTTAACTGCTCCATCTGTCTCTACTGTCTTTTCAATAGGTTATATACATTCTTATTTCCCAATCAACTAAATTCCCAAAAATCAACAAATTATTGGTCAAACTTAACCTCCCTAAAAAAGCTTTCCCAATAATAAACCTCGAACTTAAACCCATTGGCTCAACAATTAGCACTCCCCATCCATTACTAGCTCTCAATAAAGTATAATGCAGCAAACTAAATTAACAATGACAAAAAAAGGGGAAATTTTTTGCAAGTAAACAAATATATTTTTTTATATTATACCTCAGGGTTGATGCGAGTGAGGACAATGTTCTTTTCTGGCAACCTCACAATTGGGCGAATACGTTTCTCATGGTTCTCAGACAAGGCAGGCACCTCCTCCATCTGCACCTTGTAAACCCTCCCATTATCCATGACAGAATCATTCTCCGCATACTGCTTCAGCAGCAGGCGGTCCTCAAGGCATCGCTTGAGCTCTGCAGACATCCCCTGAACCTTCAATGGATCTGTCTCCCGCAAGAGCCACCCACGCAGGGCGTCAATCCTGTCCTCGAACGACTTCATCGTGTTGGCAACTATAAGAGTCTCATCCAAATCAAACACGATCGCGAGGCACCTCATGTTCAGCATCCCCAAACACGCATTGTACAAACCTTTGGGCACGGCATAGCACCAGAAGCACGGGAACTTCTTCCTCTTACTTGGCATCGCCACCAGGTGAATCTCCTCCTCTCCGGCCAGCACCACCGCAGTCTGAATCCACAATCAGCACAAAAACTAAATTAATTAAATCACAAATAGCATAGCTTCAAATTGCGAAGCACCTTACAGTTACGCCAAAACTCAACCTCAAAAATAGAAATCAGAAATAAACTCCCCCTAAACTATAATCTAACTTATCGACTAATCAGAATCAGCTTTAAAATTGAAATCAAATGCGGCAATTGTCGCAGCGGCGGAGATTATAACCAAAGCATTAAATGATAGTAGTTTTTCTCTAGTACCATCAGTTCATAGAAGCAACTGGCATGAAGGTTGGTTAAGTGTGGCTGCTCCACGGGGAGTGAGGACTCAAGCTTGCATCGAACGGCGAACGCGGAAATGGTTTGGAGCACCGAAAGCGGAGGGCAACGCTCGCTCTTCGGTGACATGTGGCGGATTCGAATCTCGTCGTTTGGGAACCGGAAATTCGGGAACGTTGGAACCGAAACGACGTCGAGTTCACCCAAACGCATGTCCGCGTTATAAACCTCGGTTCTGAACCCTAAACGGCTCATTTTCCTATTCTGCTATGTAACTATGTTGCCGAGTTTTAATTTTTCCGGAGGCAAAAGAAACGACGACACGATGATGAAAAACGGCAACGGCGTGAGGAATACGATAATGTTCAGAGAATGAGAGTGTCGTTTAGAATTGCAGACGGCATTTTCCGGTGTCGTTTTAGGCTTCTTCTCATGTCGCCCGCTGGCGCGCGCAGTTGCACACTCTCCCTCTGTCCCTCTCTTACTCTGTTTTACAGTCTCGGAGGTCGTAGCTCCTTTTTTTCTTTCCCTTGTTTTCCTCTCTCTCTCTCTCTCTCTCTCTCTTTCTCTCTCTCTCTCCTTATGTTTCTCGTTTGTTTTTTCTCTCTCTACCAAGCCTACGTTTTTGAAAGTCTGACAGCGCTTCGATATTTATAGGGAAACGGTGGGGGGTTTCAGTTGTACAGGAAACGTGGGTGTTGGATAAATTACTAGCGTGCCCCTAGCTTGTGCTCTTGGGACTTGGGAGATGCTAAGGTTACGCAGGTGGGAGGGATTACGATACTATTTTGGACACGGTGGCTTAGCATCCGCCTTTGATTAATAATATACGAGCCTATCAATGGTCAACACGCGCGTGTTTTGATTTTCTAATGGGAAAGTGGGTGAGTGAGCTTTTTATTCGTTGCTTAAATGATACCAAGAAAATTTTTGTTGT
>NC_029788.2:98572887-98582835 GCF_000816755.2 Arachis ipaensis
TGGTCTGATTTGTATTTTAAAAATTTTAAAAATTAAAGTTTATAAATTAGAGGATCAAATTATGTAACTTTATAAATCGAAAGGTCGGTTTTGTGTAAGTTCATAAATCAGATGATTAATTTTGTATTTTAAAAATTTTTAAAAATTAAAATTTATAAATTGAAGAGTCAAATTTATGTAAGTTCATAAATAAGAGAATTAATTTTGTATTTTAAAAATTTTAAAAAGTTAAACTTTACAAATCAGAGAATCAGATTTGTGATCTCTATATAAAAAAAACACACCAAATTTCATATATTGTTGAAAAATACTACTATAAGGTTTTGTAGGGTATAAGTTATGATGCACGGACACGATATTACATGGGATATGCCGACACACATTTCAAAATTTTATAGGACATAGGGACACATATACATATTAAATATAAAGTATTTTTTAGATAAATCATACTGATATTTTGATATTTTATTGATATTAAAACATAAATTAATTTTTTAATTATTTTTTAGACTAAATCACCAAAAATAACCATGAAAGATTGATTCGCTGACAAAAGTAACCATAAAAGATCATAACTCTTCATATGTTCACAAATGCTTAGATCTGTTTGACAAAAATAACCACGTACACAAGCCATACTCTCATAGCTTTGATTTCACCTTTAATCTTCTTCTCAACCTTCATGGCCATGTTAACATTCCTCTCCCTATGGTCTATTGGAGTAATTGTTTATTGGCTATTTTTGACAAACGGAGCTAATCAATTATGGGCATATGAGGTGTTATGATCTTTTATGATTATTTTTTTCAGCAAATCAATCTTTCATGTTTACTTTTGGTGGTTTAGTCATATATTTTAATTATATAAAGTATTTAAAATATTTTTTATTTTAATAAATAATAATATATACTATTTCTAAATTTATTTTAAAAATACATGTTAAGAATAAGATTAGATAAGCTGACACGTGATGATATTTAAATGTATCTAAACATATTTGAAAATTTTTTTTATTAAAATACGATTAGACATAACAGACACGTGTGTCGGTGAGAATCGTGTCCGAAATATGTTCGACACGCAAACACAACAATTCAGCAAAGTATCTATGCTTTGTAGGTAATAAGTTAAGAAACATTAATTATGCTTATTAACTATAAACTTTTTGCTATTTAAAATGTATTTGATCCACATAATTAAGGGAAAGGATCCTCTCCAGTGGAGAAAAAAATTGACACTGTCCAGTGAAAGATCTCAACCCTTAATAAAATCTAACGGTCTTAATTATAACTATAATTATGACTATTTTTTATTTTTCTAATATTCTCACATTCCAGCTTCTTTTATTTTTGTTATCTTCCCGCGCTTATTTTCTTGTCACCATCTTCTCTGCAAAATTAAACTTTTGAACTTCTATTATATTATTCTTTTCAAGCATTTAATTTTTAATAATATCTTGTGATGCTAATAGAAGGCTATTACAGACTCATTTTGAGGATAACAATTCTTCTCCTTCGACATTGAGGTTTTGTGATTTCATTCTCATTCTCATTCTCTTTTATCTAATTCCCTTACTCAAGTCTTCTTTTCTAATCATTTGATAATACGTTCAGTTTGACATTAATAAACTGTGCTATATGAGTACTTTTGTTTTTTAATGTTCGTGTTCTTGTAATTGAATCTTTAAATTAGTTTTTCTGTTAACAATTAAAAAGGAGTATTTTTTAATATTTTTTTCATTCTTGTTTTCATTTCAGGATGTGCAACGATTCTTGAATGCCCAAAATATGGACGTAGAATTTGATTGGCTACCTAAATTGGGCAAAACATTTAACACTGTAGAAGAGGCATGTCAATTTTGGATTGATTATGGTGGGAGGATGGGATTTGGTGTCCGCAAACAATATTCTAACAAAAATGCAGATGAAAAAATTCTAAGTCTTAGGTTCGTCTGTGCCAAAGAAGGTGTTCGTAAATCAGACAAAAGGGATTCTTTGACGGTCATTTCTAGACTTGAAACAAGGACTAATTGTGGTATAAAATTAGGAATAATATATATTAAAGGCATTGAAAAATATGAGATTCATGATTTTTTTCGGTGAGCATAATCATCCTTTGCATCTTTCACAGACAACTCACATGTTAGCATGTCAACGAAAAATATTTCAGGTTCAAGCTCAAGAAATTGAATTGGCAGATGACTCAGGAATCACACAATGGACTTCATTTGAATTGATGCGTAGACAACTTTGTGCAAGAGAAAATATTGGTTATACACGTTTAGACCAAAAAAATTATCTCCGTACCAAAAGAATGAGAAGCATGGCATACGGGGAGGCAGGCGGCTTGTTAGCATATTTTCAACAAGAATCTCTAGAAAATCCATCATTCAATCATGCTAAATAACAAATATTTTTTGGACTGATGCAAAAATGATCATGGATTATGAATATTTTGGTGATGTGGTTACTCTTGACACTACATATAGTACTAATAATGCTTGTAGGCCTTTGGCTGTGTTTGCAGGATTTAATCACTTTAGAGGGGTAGTGATATTTGGAGCTTCACTTCTTTATGACGAGAGTTCAGATTCATTTGAATGGTTGTTTAGAGAGTTTTTGAAGACACACAAAAACAAGAAGTCTGGAACTATTTTTACAGATCAAGCTCCTGCAATGGCTAATGGTTTGGCTAAGGTAATGCCTGAAACATATCATGCTTTATGTTCTTGGTATTTGATGCAAAATGGCATAAAACATCTTGGTAATTTGATGAAGAATAGTTCTTATTTTCTGCGAGACTTTAAAGCATGTATGTATGAATATGTAGATGAAACTAATTTCAAAGAAGCATGGAATAAATTATTAGATGACTATGATCTTAAGGAAAATAAGTGTTTGATGAACTTGTATAAATTAAAGGAGAAGTGGGCAAGATGCTATATGAACAATGCATTTACTATTGGCATGCGGAATACACAGCTTAGTGAAAGTTTAAATGCAGACCTCAAAAATTGTATGAAACCAAACCTAAACATAATTCAATTTTTCAATCACTTTAAAAGAGTTGTCAATGATAAGAGATACAATGAGCTATAAGGGGAATTTCAATCCAGACAAAAGTTACCCAGATTGAAGATTGTAAGTTCACCACTATTGCAACAAGTTTCAGAAGTATATACCTTGCCATTGTTTGGTCTTTTTCAAGAGGAGTATGACAAATATTCTGCCGCTTGCATAAGAGAAGTAAATGAGAGAGGCTTTGTTTATGAATATCTGGTTGCATTGTGCAATGAGAATAAAGAATTTAAAGTAACATTTGATCCTTCCTTAAATTCAATTTCATGTAATTGTAGAAAGTTCGAGACTTTTGGCATTTTGTGTTGTCATGCAATCAAAGTTCTAGATGTTAAAGATATTAAATTACTGTCTGACCAGTATTTTTTGAAGAGGTGGACAAGAGAAGCAATGAGTGGATTAGTAAAAGATATGTATGGAAGAATAGTTGAAGAAGATACTTGTCTTACTAGCACACAATGGTTTAAGCAAACTTGTCCTAAATTAGTAAGAACAGTTACACAAGCCTCTGATTGTAAAGAAACACGTGTCTTTATGGAAAAAGCTATGGAGGAGTTGAGTAAAAAGGTTGATGATATCTGTAAACTAAATTTGAGATTAGAAATCAACAATGATGATTCTTTCCTCCCAATTCAATGTACAAACTTTCAACCCTTACAAGTTAGAGGTTTGAAAATGAGAAATGGTGTGAGAAATTTTAGAAGACGTCCAACAAGTTGGGTTAAAAAGCAACCCAAAAATAAGAAGAAGAGTCAAAATAGCAGCACTTCACAACAACAACAACAAGACAAGGTAGAATTATAAATTAAGTAGTAAAATAGAGTAGGTGGTATGAGTACAATGTTGAGTACTTTAAATTTTTATGTCTTTTATATTTATTTTAGATTATTTTAACTCTTATAAATTGTTCTCCTTCTCATGTTATATAGGTCATTAAGCTGTATGGTTCAATATCTCAAGAAGATGATCATAGTTTTAATAGGTTATTAATGGTAAGTTTTCTTAATTATTTGTAAAATGATACTTATATATTATTTAACATGATGAATCTTTTTTATTGGTGTTTAATATTACTATGATTATCTATATCCAATAGGAACCGTTGGATGTATTTCTTCAACCAAATACATTTGTGAACAATCAAGAAAGTTTATAACAATTTAAGGTAATTTTTAGTTATAAAATATCTCAATAAATAATTACTTACATCATTGTAAACAAATTAGGATAGTAATACTTTATTTACTTCTTTCACTTAATAACAATTTTATATTAATTTTTTTTTGTAAAATCTTGGATGCATACTAACAGAGCTTTTTTATGCCAAATATGCTTGGATTGTTATTGATTTTGAAAAAAATTTGACTGAATTATTGAAATTAGAGTTGTAATAAATCTCACAAAAACAGAATGATGTAAAAGAGAAGAAGAACCTATTATTTATAATTTTTTTTTGGGATATTTATCTTAAAATTTCATATTGTAATTTTACTATTTGATTGTCTCCTGCACTTGTATATAATCTTTTTTCTCTATTTTAATTGGTATGTTTATAATACCATATCTCAAATTACAGAACATATACAATTACTTTGAACAATAAATTTATGTACAATCAATTTATCTCCATACCAATTCATACTCAATATCCTATTACAATCAAAACAGATATTTTCTTTTCATCCTTCTCATCTTCAACATCAGAATTTTCATAAGAGTTGGACAATTAAGTGTTATAATGTCTTGGTAGAACTCTTCACAAGAGCGTTCGCTTAAACTGATTTCGCTAACTCATTTGTCCTGGCAATAATCTACAAAATTGATAATTATCTGCAGAATTTAAAAATTACAGACTCAGATCCTGTCATACCAATTAAAAGCAGTGGTACTTTGCATAACAAAATAATATAATCAAAATTTAATCAACACTAAATATGATTAAGGTCTAAATAATGAAAACAAGTACTACTTGAATGGCCAACATTCCAGATAAGTAAAGTCATCAAATTTTTTATAAATTAAATTCTTAAACCATAAGATGATTGTCAGAACAATAAAACTGTTTATGCAGGCAGAACTTACAACACATATCATCTAGAACCTCATTGTTCTTCTTTACTTAATGCCTAATTCAAAAAACAGAATATTAAAAATAATTTTGTTTGATGTGCAAAAAGAAAAATTAACTTTGAGAGTTCATGGTGAGCAATTAGTACTCCATGTGTTCAAGGCCACGCAACATTCAAGTGATTCTGAAGATTGTTTGAAAATTGACTTGATAGATCCCTTAGTATAAGATGCATTAGAAGATAAGGAGCTCAACAATTCTCTGGGGCCCCTTGTTGAGGGTGATGTGGCCGAAAATGAAGATTGCACAGTATTCAGAGATGTGATTCATGTTCCTAGCAAGGAGGAGGGGCCACCCAAACTTGAATTAAAGCCCTTGTCTCCAACTCTCAAATATGCATTTCTTGGAGATGAAGACACTTATCCAGTCATCATAAGTTCCTCCTTGAGCATTTGTGAGGAAGATAAATTATTCAAAGTATTGACGGACCACAAAATTGTCATTGGATGGACCATTAGTGAACTTAAAGGAATAAGTCCTACAATGTGCATGCATAAAATCTTACTTGAAGAAGACTCAAAATCAGTGGTGCAAGCACAAAGGAGGCTCAATCCAATGATAAAAGAGGTGGTTTAAAGGAGGTAATGAAGTTATGGGAAGCAGTGATTATTTATCCAATTTCTAATAGTCCTTGGGTGAGTCTAGTTCAAGTTATCCCCAAAAAAGGCAGAGTCACAGTGATTACCAATGAGAAAAATGAGCTCTTTCCTACAAGAACTGTCACCGAATCGAAAATGTGCGTTAATTATAAGAGACTCAATATTGCTACAAGGAAAGACTACTTTTTTTTGTCCTTTATTGATCAAATACTTGAGAGATTGGCTAGGCATGCATTCTATTATTTCTTGGATGGCTATTTAGGGTACAACCAAATTGCAGTACACCCCCAGGATCAAGAGAAGACGGCGTTTACTTGTCCTTTTGGTGTATTTGCTTATCGCCACATGCCTTTTCGGCTCTGAAATGTCCCTGCTATCTTTCAAAGGTGTATTCTCTCTATTTTTCTGACATGGTTGAGAAATTTATTGAGGTATTTATGAATGATTTCTCTATTTTTGGTGATTTTTTAATGCTTGTTTACAACATTTGGCCTTAGTTTTGAGAAGGTGCCAAGAGACAAACCTTGTTTTGAATTAGAAAAAATGTCATTTTATGGTTATCGGAGGTATTGTTCTATGTCGAATCTCAAGCAAAGGTATAGAAGCTGATAAAATAAAGGTGGAGGTAATTGAGAAATTACCACCTCTAGTGAGTGTCAAAGCAATAAGAAGTTTCTTGGGACATGCTAGTTTTTATAGAAGATTTATAAAGAATTTCTCCAAAATTGTAAAACTATTAAGCAATCTTTTAGTCGTTGATGTTTCTTTTGTTTTTGATAATGATTGCTTGTATGTCTTTGAAATTTTTAAAGTTAAACTTGTCTCTACACCCATCATTGCTCTACCAAATTGGAATTTTCCTTTTGAACTCATGTGTGATGCAAGTGATTTTGCAAAGACAAGACAAAGACTTGCATGTCATTTACTATGCAAACCAAGACTTAAATGATGCTCAAAAAAATTATACAACCACAGGAAAGAATTTTTGGTAGTGATTTTTACTTTTGATAAGTTTAGATCCTATTTAATTAGTTCAAAAGTAATCGTCTACACTGATCATTCTGCTCTTAAGTTTCTTTTGACCGAATAGGATGCTAAGCAAAGGCTTTTTAGGTGGGTACTTCTCCTATAAGAGTTTGACATTGAGATTTGGGATCGAAAAAGTTCTGAAAATCAAGTAGTTGACCACCTTTCAAGAATTAAACCTAAAGAGGTCCCGACTATGCAACTCCCTATAAATGAAGGTTTCCCTTATGAGCAACCACTTGTGATACAAAAAGAATCCTGATTTGCAGATATGGCAAATTACAAGGCTGGGAGAATCATTCCAAAGGCGTACACTAAACAACAAACAAAGAAGTTCTAGTATGATGCCCGCTACTTCTTATGGGATGAGCCTTACTTGTTCAAGAGGTACTTGGAGTCTTGGACAGTATAATCCGGAGATGCATGCCCGATGAGGAAACTCAGAACATTCTCTGGCACTGCCATGGTTCTGAGTATGGTGGCTATTTTGGTAGAGAGAGGACGCAACAAAGGTCCTCTAGTGCAGTTTTTATTGGCCAACCCTCTTCAAGGATGCTTAAAAATTTGTACAAGAATTTTATCAATTCCAAAGAGCTGGGAGCTTGCCCAAGAAACATGAGATGCCACAAAATTTCATTCTAGAAGTGGAATGGTCTGATGTGTGGGGAATAGACTTTATAGGACCTTTCCCACCCTCATACTCAAATAATTATATTTTGGTGGCCGTTGATTATGTCTCTAAGTGGGTGGAGGCTGCGCCATTACCTACTAATGATGCTAAGGTGGTGCTTAACTTCCTCACGAAGAATATATTTAGTTGGATCGGTATTTCGAGGACCTTGATCAGTGATGGAGGAAGCCATTTTTGCAATAAACAACTAGATACTCTTATTCAAAGGTATGGGGTCAAACTCAAGGTAGCCACCCCTTATCACCCCCAAATCAGTGGCCAAGTGGAGATTTCAAATAGAAAACTCAAATGAATTCTAGAGAAGATTGTGGGTGCCTTAAGGAAAGATTGGTTAAAAAAATTGGATGATGTTCTATGGGCTTATCGGATTGCTTTCAAAACTCCTATTGGTATGTCACCTTATCAATTTGTCTATGAAAAAACTTGTCACTTACCAGTGGAGTCAGAGCATCGAGCTTATTGGGTAATAAAGTCACTCAACTTTGATGCCAAGGCTGTGGGAGAGAAGAGGCTACTTCAACTCAATGAACTGGATGAATTTCGAGTTGAAACTTATGAAAATGCCAAGATATACAAGAAGAAGACGAAGATGTGGCATGAAAAGAAGATCTCCACAAGAGAATTTGAGCCTGGACAAAAAGTGCTCTTATTCAATTCAAGGCTCAAAATCTTCTCTAGAAAGTTGAAATCAAGATGGTCTGGCCCTTTGTTATCACCAAAGTATCTCCATATGGTCATGTTGAGGTCATGAAAGAAAACTCGGAAAGAAAATTCACTGTCAATAACCACTGATTGAAGCATTATCTTGGCGGCGATATAGATCGCTAGAGATCAGTGCATATCCTCAGTTAGAAGAAGCTGCACTGTTAAGCTAATGATGTTAAAAAAATATTTGTTGGGAGGCAACCCAATTATTAGTATCCTTTGATTCCTATTTTATTAGTTTTTATTATCTTTTCTTTAGGTTTTAAAACTGGAATTGATAAGTGATATCAAATCAACTAGGTTTAGTTCTTAAGAATTGTGTAGCTTTTAAATTAGTTAACGTACCTCACCTCTTATCATAATCAATTGATCAAGGAATTGATAGTTTAGGATGAGATCCCAATGATCATAAATGCTCTAAAACAAGAGTTTGAGATGAAAGATTTTGAAAAAATTAAATTTTATCTCGACCTGCAGATCAAATATATAACAAAAGGGATATTTGTTCATCAAAAGACTTACACAGAAAATTCTAAAGAAATTTTATATGAATGAATCACATCTAGTAAGAACTCCAATAATTGTCTGACACTTAGACGTGAAGAAGGATTTGTTTCGACCAAAGGAAGAAATGAAGAAACACTTGGTCCTGAAGTACCATATCTTAGTGCCATAGAAGCATTAATGTATCTTGCTAATAATACATGGCTCGATATAGCATTTACTGTAAACTTATTAGCGAGATACAGTTTCTCTTAAATCAGAAGACATTAGAATGAAATACTGAATGTGTTTCAGTATCTTCATGTAACGACTGATATGGGACTATTTTAGCATTATGGATCCAAATCACAATTGGTTGGTTATACAGATGCAAGTTATCTATCTGATCCTTATAAAAGTAGATCTCAAATGGGATATTTGTTTATATTTGGTGACATATTCCAATCATGCTGAAATACCTGCAATACATAAGGCAAGTCATGAATGTTATTGGCTCAGGAATCTGATTGGATATATTCAATCATCATGTGGGTTGTCTGTAAGAAGATAGTTCCAACAACATTGTTTGAAGATAATGTGGTGTGTATTGTTCTGCTAAAAAATGGATACATTAGAGGTGATCGAACGAAGCATATTTCTTTTAATTTTTTTTTCGCACATGATCTTTAAAATAAGGAACAATTGACGTTCAACAGATTTGTTCAAGTGATAACTTAGCATATTTATTCACAAAGTCACTTTCGACATCCTCTTTTAAAAGATTGATACACCAAGTCGAAATGCGTTAATTTCGAAATCTTAAATTATGTCTCGATTGAGTTTTTTTTTTTTATAAGATTTTTAATCAGCCAATTTTATTAAAAAAGATATTATACTTTTCTTTTTCATTAAGTTTTTTTCATTGGATTTTTTTTTGTGGGTAAAATTTTGATGAGACATATACTAAATAGATATTTAAAGGGGAGTATTATAATATGATGAATGTTGTTTTTGGTTGGTGCCTCGTGCATTCTACCAAACCAGTATTTGGGTCAAAACTCAAAAGTGATAACCAATTCAAAGTCATTGTTGCCTATAAAAGGCCTTAAACAATAAACACATCAAGAAATGGATTGAACTGAATCACAAAAACAAAGGGACGTCACGTGAGTTTTTCATAATAATGTATATGTATATTATAGTGAGTATATTATTATTGAGAATATGATATATATC
>NC_029788.2:98583149-98583934 GCF_000816755.2 Arachis ipaensis
TACTAGTAACAAACTTAAAAATAATTAATATAAATAGCATTATATAATTTTATATTAAAATTTTTCGCCCCCATAATAATTTTTTTCATGCTCCGCCACTGTTTATAACACTTGGGATATGAAACTTTTTCTTTCAAACCTGCTTGACTTGTAGAGTAAGTTTGAGTTTAAAAATTAGTGTCACAAGCACAACTTACGTTTTATAAAGGACAATTCTGAGTTAGACAATTTTCGTGTCTTTATTTTTTTCCAAACTTGAAACAGGACAAACTAATTTATGTGGTAGTTTAATTACTCAGCTTGTCTTTTAAGATTGTTTTCATTCAACACTCCGACTTATTCAAAAGTTGCTTAATTACTTATAGGGATAAGTATTGTTTTGGTCCCAACGTTGAGGGTCCGAATCAAAATCGTCCTCATCGTAATTTTCGATTTAGAATTATCCTTAACGTTTTTTTTCGTATTAAAATCGTCCTTTTAATTTTTTTGGACAAAAATACCCTCACCATTACCAACATAATTACCTTTTCTACCACCACCACCACCACCAATAGCACCACCACAACCAACACCAACACCAACACCAGCACCACCACCAGCACCACCACCAGCACCGCCACAACCTCAACCACAACCACAACCACAACCACAACCATCACCACCAAACAGAAACAGAAACAACACCAAACAGAAACAGAAACAACACCAAACAGAAGCAAGAAAGCAGAGGCGAGGCAGAGGCGGCGAGGCGGCGGAGCAGAGACGGCGAGGCAGAGGTGGCGAGG
>NC_029788.2:98584519-98585130 GCF_000816755.2 Arachis ipaensis
TTTCTTTTGTTTTTTTTTTTAATTTTATAATTTTTTTATAGGGATAGTTTAGGAATAAATTAAAAAATTTTATTAGAAAGGACGATTTTAAATTTAAATATGACTTTAAGGATGATTTTAAATCAAAATATACACCAGGGACGGTTTCGATTCCGACCCTTAACGTAAGGGACCAAAACAATACTTATCCCTTACTTATATTACTTAAGAAATATTCCTTAGTGTATTATCATATATATTTGAACAAACATTATATAATACATTAATAAATCTGTTAAATTATATTTAATTTTATTAATAATCAAAACTCAATATCTGGAAACTAACATACATGAAATGCAATTTCACTTGAACACTTACAAGGTACAAGGTGCATATCCATATTTAAAATACACATTTCAGGAATTCCCCTTTGCAAACACCTAGGCTGTGTTTGTTTACAGAAACAACAAGGACACAGAGACACAAAATTGTATTTGTCAGAAAAGATATGGAGAGACAATGTGTTCAGAAATACTGAATTAGTGTATTTTGTATCCATTTTGACAGGAAGAATACAGAGACACTAACAAAAAACACAATTTATTTTTTATTTTTTCTGTCATTAATCT
>NC_029788.2:98585136-98592405 GCF_000816755.2 Arachis ipaensis
TTTTTTATTTTTTCTTTCATTATTTTTGTTAATTTTTCATAATTATATTTTTTATTTTTTATTATTTCGTCTTAAATTTTTTGAATGAAAAAAAATGAGAATAAATTAAATGTTCATAATTTGTTATAATTTATCATCAAACAAAATACAAGAACACAAAATTTTATATTTCTATTTTTTATGTCTTGTTCTCAGTGTCTTGTGTTATTCTGTTTTCAAAAACAAATGCAGTCTTAAAACTCCATTATTCTAGAAACTAGGCCATTTCTGCTAGGTAGCGTAAACTATATGCAACGTTATAGTTTCTTGCAATAAATCATATTTGTGCGCTCATTTATACTAACATCTCTTATTCCTCCAAAGAAGAAATTACATCATTTAAAAAAGAATCAATGCCATAGATTATCATAATTTACCATGTGCTTTGTTTGTACCTGAAAAAAATTTAAAGCTGTTAATTTTCCCATCAATGATCCAAATACTGCCCTTTAATCTTTAGAAAAAAGGACAAATCAATCTTTAACTTTTTAGTCCGCAGATATTTAAGTTTTTAAAGATTTAAAAGTACATTTAAGTTCTGACCTCTTTAAAATCTGGATATATCGATCTCTGAATTTAATTTGTCCAATTTTAAAAATTCCACGTGTGCATCTATATCAACTAGATCAGTACAACAAGAGTCACACTTGATTTTTCTATTGAGTCTGACATACCCAAGTGTATATGAGGGATCGATATGTCCAAATTTTAAAAAGCTCATCAATTTAAATATATTTTCAAATCCTCAATAGCTTAAATGTCTACCGATAAAAAATTTAAAGACCTATTTATACTTTTCTCTAATCTTTGAGGTGCACCTTATACTAGAAAAAAGAAATTAGAAAACCCAAATTCAAAATATCATAGCCATCAAAGATACCAGAAATATGAACATCTAGCATCCATATCAGCATATATTACCTATCATACTCAATCTATGTAACAATTATCTGGGGAGCATCTCTGTCACGACGTCGTTTCCGCTAAAGTTCGTTGAGTTTTCATGCGGCATTCCGGTTTTTTTGTTCTTGAATAGTTGAGAAGATGGTGTCTCATTCAAAGAACCACCCATCTTACCAGAGCTATGCCATCTGTATATTCCAGGCTCAGTCAACGCCTTCTCGTTAATATGAACTTCCTTTGAGAGCATTTCCATCACTTGCTTCATGTTAGGCCGATTCTGAGCGGCAGCCTGAGTGCAAAATAGAGCAACCTTAATGAACCGGAAAACCTCCATCTCATCGAATTCGGCTAGTTCCGGATCGACCATGTCCAGAAGCCTATTTTCCTCCTTGAGCTTCCAAGCCTGCACAAACACATGCCTGTTCAGTTGAAACAAAGATATGGCAACATTTTAAGTATTTAATTTGTAAGCATTGTCCATATAAAAATATTTTACGCAGATACCTAGATTTGGTTTGGTAAAATTTTTATTTTTTGAAAGTAACTTATCAAACCTGGCTTTTGAAAGATAACTTTTTAAAAGTTGTAGCATCTATGTTTGCTAAATCAAACCAAAAATGATTTTCAATAAGCACAAACAAGAATAATAGTGTTTGATAAAATAACTTTTAAAATTTAAAAAATACACAACAGACATAAATATAAAGTAAATTTGGATATTTTATTAATATATGAGATTATATTAGACTTTTTAATTTTGATAAGTATAAATCAAGTTTGAAAAGCTCATCCATAGATGCTTTCAAAAGCTCTCGTAACGATTATAAACACATGATTTTGTCGATTAACCAAACACAAAACAAGGTGTTTGTGCTTTACCAAACCAATTCTTATTCCCGTATTGTCACATTAGCAAAAATATGCAAATATGCAATGCACCAATCCAATCATACACTAAAAGTAGTTATCATACATGAGAAGCTTCAAATTCCAAATTTACAATCACAATAGATATCAAAACAGTATCCCAGCATGTATCAAATCAATATAGCTAATACTCAATAAACCAGAAACATACCCACTCCACCAGAACCAAGAGATTGTCTCCAAATGCAGCTTGGCTACTACTTTTACCACTGATTATTTCAAGCATGAGAACCCCAAAACTATATACATCTGCTTTCTTTGTAAGCTGTCCTAGAAGTGCATATTCCGGTGCCAGATATCCCCTGGTGGACATTCAAAAGAAATGAACTTGGTTAAACCAAATCCATACAAAGAACTGAGGATGTATCTATACCTATGAAATATCATTGGAGGATCTAAAGTCCTTAGTGTTCAAATCATAACAAGCAAATTTAACCAAAGAAACACAAGATCATGCAGAGTTACTTCTAATTTATCTTTTGGTACATAAAAGATCTGTTTCAGTTTAAAAAGTCTTTTTTTTTATATATTTTATTTTTCTTAGTTTACATTTTCTCACACACTAAATCCCATTAGTACTTCTATTGATTAATAAATAATAAATATGACATGATATTCTTTAGTAAAGTTTCAACATTGAAGTTTAATAAATTCAGTATTTATAAACTGAGTAAACAGTACTATTAATACACACAATGCATCTGCACTTACACCGTTCCTGCAACTCGAGTGCTAACATGGGTGACATTATCAGGAAAAAGTTTCGCAAGACCAAAATCTCCAATTTTCGGGCTGAAGTTCTCATCCAGAAGGATGTTGCTGGCCTTGATATCTCTATGAACAATGTTTGGCTGAGCCTCATCATGGAGGAACACCAAACCAGAAGCTGTACCGCGGCAAATAGCAGCCCTCTTCGGCCAATCCAGAGCAACATATTTACTTTTAGAACCTGAAAAAAAAAATTATATCTGCATTAGCATTTATCCAATTCACCTGAGTGTTAAAACAATAGCACACTGCATATCCAACCCTCAACTCCAAAGCATAAAAAACTAGGAGTCTAGGACAGTGAGGAACATGGAAATAATACAACTTTTCTGCCTTATATCTATCTTAATGCCTCTGCAATTTTTGTCTTAATACACTTACCAAATACGGTTTGTTCAATTTTCAAGAGCAATTCAGACATGGAAACTGAATCTTAATCAAGCAGAGGGGTTGTACATTAGGAAGAATTAGAAGTCCTAATAGATTATGCGGACAGTCGTGTTTAAAAATCTAAAGGTTCAGTAGCCATCCAACTCAGGAAAGATTCACAGATAAATAAACATTCAAGTTGTTATAATATTTACCAAGCAAAGAACTTGCAAGGCTATTGTTCTCCAGAAATTCATACACCAATATTCGATGACTACCCTCGACACAGCAGCCAACTAGTCCGACAAGATTTGGATGCCGTATATTCGATATCATATCAATTTCAGTCATAAATTCACGGGTTCCTTGTTTAGACTCAACAGAAAGAGACTTGATAGCGACTGGAGTACCATCTCTTAAAACTCCCTGCAAATATTATCAAAGCAGCACAATAATTTACTCAAAAGGAAAAGGGAAAAATGTCATGATGGACTGAACAATCTTCTGAAACTCCATCTAAGGTGGTAAGCTTTAGGAAAACTACAATGTAAAATAAAGTGATGGGTTCATCTGTATCACCTTGTGGACAACTCCATAACCTCCTCCACCAAGTTTGCTTGAAGGGTGAAAATCTCTGGTTGCCGATCGCAACGAGTTATAGGTAAATTGTTTGGTTGCAATGACTGTTGATCACAAACACATAAAGCTTGTACAAATTAATCTCAGAAGTCAGAACACAAATTTCTTAATTGGGAACATTCTAGACCAAGTCAAGCATGAAATTTTCAGAAGATAATGTCCAAATCAAAATAGCAACTCTAAAGTCTAAAGTCTGAAAATTGAAACTAAGGGTTAGTTTCAACTCTAAAGTCTGAGCACTAAATAGCAAACACAATACTCAATAACACTATCAAATTAGCAGCATTCTCTCCCCTATTCCAGCTCCAATCCCCATAAAAACCTGCAAGAATTTTTACATAATGTTGTATCCAGGTTCTGGCTACTAGGATTTGAGAAATAGGGTTATTTATCCCAAAAAAGGTTTACAATTTTAAGAGTGTAAACCATGATAATGACAAAGTCAACTACCTCACATTAACACAAAAGAATTGATCAATAATGGAAATTCAAATCCAATAAACTTGTTCTTGTTACCTTGTTCCTGTGGCTTCTCAGCAGTATCACTATCATCCCTCCCTCTACACCAATTCAAAGCACCAAAGCAATTTTTAATCATGGTTATATGCCTTATGGCCAAATTCATAGCACACACCAACCAAAAATGTTGTTAGAAGCAAGAAACTCTGAATTTGATAAACCAAGAACCAAGTTGGAAACTAAAAAATCATGGGTTATTCACAGCATGGTTTGAAACAACTGTTATAACCCCAAAATTCTACCTTGAATATTAGTTCAGAATATATAATAACAATAATAAGGCTTTTTACTCTCAGGAAAGTCACCAAACCAAACACTAGATGGTTTATGAGAGAAGGAACGTGTGAATCCATATATGGTTTCAAGAAGATTGAAAAAGGTAAAAAATTACTGGAAGAAAGAAAGGTTGAAGGGTCAAGGAAGCTATTAAGGGTAAAGGAGGGACAAGAGAGATGGAAAGAGTAATGAGAGAGGTGAACTCCGAAAGTGACATGTGAGGTGGCTATTTTTGGTTTTATTATGTTATTGAAAATGAGTAATTGAAAAATGCGTATGAAGTGGTCATGGTCATGCAGTTGACAGAGAGAGACTATGAGACAGGAAAACAACCGAGTCAAATTTCAGAATACAGAAACAGAACAAGGAAAAAACATACCATACATGAGTACTTTGCTGATTTGTTATCCTATGAATTTGGACACATTAGACCTGTACTTGCATGAATCAATGTGATTTAATTTTTATAGCATCTTAGCACTGATTACCATACAGGAGTACTTTGTTGATTTGTTATGCTATGAATTTGGACAGATTATACATGAACCTGCATGAATCAATGTGATCTAACTAACGTATTATAGTACCTTAGCACTGGTTTTAATTTTAATTCATATTTTCATATTGAATCCTTTATCTTTTCAATATTTGATTTTTGGTATCACCAATCAACAATCTGTTATTAATTTGGCGTGTATACTAATTTTTTTTAAATAAAAATATTATTTATTTACTAAAAATAACTACTAAAATAAGTCATTATATATTTTTGTATAAATAAATAAAATTTAATTTATTTATAATGTGTATCTTATATTTTAATATATATTCTATACTAATAACTAATTTTGATATATATATTTTTAAATTGTATTTTTTTTTTGTTCTTTATTTCCTCATTATTCTCCCTCTCTCTCTTCTTTCTCATCAATTTTTACTCTTCTTTTATACGTTATTTTTTCCTTCATCTTTTATTCTTTTATTTTGTCTTTTTCTTTCTGTCTTTTTTATTTTTAATTTCTTTTATTGTCTTGAGTAACATATTTTGGTTGGGTTGAATATTAATTTAGTTCCTAATGTTTTAAAAATTCTATTTCAATCTCAAAAATTTTCAAACGTCATTTTTCCATCCTAGAAAGTTTTAAGCGAGTTTAATATTATTATTTCACAATTAAATTTGACACAACAATTCGCATATTAAAGAGATAATAGCATTTGATTTTAGTATGTAAGTAAAATCGATCCACCAACCATCACTAATGTAAAAGTTTTTCTTTTGATTTTAAAGCATTGATAATTGATTGTTAAAATTTGAAATTTTATATAAAAAGAAAATTGAGAAGAAGTAGTGTTACAAGCAAGGGCGGAGCTAGCCTCAATGTAAAAGAGGGGCCAAAAAATAATTTTATATTTAAATACAATAAAATAAAACTTTTAGGGGGCTAAATTAAATTATATGTATAATTTGTAGAGAAAAATTAATTGTTGGGGGAGGCCATTGCCCCCTTACCCTATGTGGTTACAAGAAGGTTTGATTATATTTTTTTAACATATGCAAGAAAAGATGACTTAACTAATAAAGTTATTAACGTTTAAATCAATCATTTCTGTTAGAAACAAGAGACTAAACTGGAGAAAGGATTTGTATATTATTGAGTGTATTCAAGTTGTCTATTCAAGTTGTCTGAAATGATACAATATAAAAGGGTATTTATAGGTACTAAGAGAATCGTAATAATAAAAACGTAATCTCCTATAATAAATATTCAGATATACTAAATAATGCTAATTGATCCTAATTGATCCTAATTATATTCTAACATCCCCCTCAAACTCAAGTGACAACTTGAGTTTGAAACTTAATTAAAATAACGAAATAAAGAGAAAAAAGAAAAAAAATGCATAAACTCTCTAAAACGGGTGCAGACGGAACTAGCGGAAGGAAGCGCAGATGGAACTGCCGCTTGTCTGAAGGAAGCGCAGACGAAACTGCCGCTAGTCTGAAGGAAGCGCAGACGAAACTGCCGCTTGTCTGAAGGAAGCGCAGACGGAACTGTCGCTTGTCTGAAGGAAGTGCAGACGGAACCGTCGGAAAAAAACGCAGACGGAACTGCCACAAGAAAACACAGACAAAACGCAGATGAAACTGTCACGAGAAAACGCAGACGGAACTGCCACGAGAGAACGCAGACGGAACTACCACGCGAGAACGCGGACGGAACTGCCGAAAGAGAGCAAAAACTATATGATTTCTTCATGAGAATACGAAAACAGCGGATGACATTGATGTTTGATCATTCGACTCGAAAAGACACAAGACGGAGAGAATAGGCTAGTCAGTGAGGTGAAAAAGCATCAAAAGAGTGACAAAAGGTAAAGAAAAATGGCATAGAAAAAAAGTACAAAAACTACGGTGATTTCACCGCAAGGAAAACAACCTATCCTCTTCTAGGAGGATACCATGGCTCTGATACCATGTTAGAAACAAGAGACTAGACTGGAGAAAGGATTTGTATATTATTGAGTGTATTCAAGTTATCTATTCAAGTTGTATGAAATGATACAATATAAAAAGGTATTTATAGGTACCAAGAGAATCGTAATAATAAAGATGTAATCTCCTATAATAAATATTCAGATATACTAAATAATACTAATTGATCATAATTATATTCTAACAATTCCATTAAGTATTAATGTCACATTTAACGGTAAGACTACATTAAACCTATTTACAATTTTTCGAAATAAAAATAAGATATTTAAAACGTTAAGGATTAAATTAAGATTTGGACCAAATTAAAATTTGATTTAAACGTTAATGACTAA
>NC_029788.2:98593299-98598176 GCF_000816755.2 Arachis ipaensis
TTCTATTTAAAAAGATAAAATAAAATAATGAAAGACTATGTAAATACAATAGTAACGGAAAACTTTCATTCTCTCCTTTATATGGATTTTGTTAATTCTAAGATCTATAGGATTTGAATTCTAAATTTCATTTTCAATTAATTTAACTCTCATTTCTTTCTTTCTTTTTTTATTCTATTTTTTATGAAATTGAACAAGAAGTATTTACCTTTAGGTAGAGAGATCCAATACTTTTCAGCCTTATCTTCTTAGTATGATCTTCAAAATACAAGTAATTGAATGTTGTTTGTTTTAATGGATTTGGTTGACCCTAATTTAAAATAGAGTCCCGCTAGAGAGACAATGAGATATATATATAATAGTTACAATGGACTGTTTATTGAACCCAATTTTCATTAAAAGAGTAATTAAACGCAAAATAACCGTAAATCCTAATTGCTATTTACTTTACCCCACCCCCAAATTAACCCTATTTCAAATTTTTCTCCAATTACCCAATCCTTTTGGTTTGCATGCTTTGTCTCCCCTATCCAAAACCCTCCAAGTCGCTGCAGAGACGCCTATACCGCTTTTACCACCGAACATCCAACCTCATCGGAGTACAGCTTCCACTTCAGTCAACCCACCTCTCTTGCATGCATGTGTCTCCATCGCCGGCACCCACCTCTCTTCCGTCACGCCCGCATTTTTTCCGTCGCGAGTCTCCCTCTCATCCCTCGGCAGCCCTGGTCGAGGCCGGCCATCGTCGTACCGGTCGCGCGTTCTGGTGAGTGGCTCGCCTCTCTCTCCCGCGCCGGTACCCAGCCTGGTGGTCCCGTCCTCCCTTCGCCGCCATGGCGCCACAGATCATCACCGTCGTGTACGCTGAGCAAGTCGGCCCTCTTGCTGCCACGACACCCACCCCCAGCTGAATAGGTTAGTTGATAAATATGTTTAGTTGATGAATTTGAGTTTGATTGTAATTCGATGTTCATGCCAAGAATTTGTTGCTGAGTTTCTTGATGTTCTTTTCATAATTAAGAACACCTTGGTAGAGATTTGAATATTTTGGAACGTATTGACCAAGTTCATGCTGTTGATGGTTACATTAGTGTTTATTTTAGTGCGGAAAATTTTGCATTGGTGTTTAATTATCTGATCTGGTTAAAATGTTTCAAACTCTATGAAACTTTTTCCTTCTTAATTGTTTAGAAGATTTTCTTACCTATAAGCTGCTAAGTATGTTTCTAATTTCACACTGAGCTGGTTTGAAACTATGCTTATGGTTATAGTATGATAAAATTTCTGAAGATGATTGTTTTTAAATTTAATATGCATTTAAAATATCCTCTTAGAATACGTTTTCTCTTTTAGGCTGTAAATCTAGAGCTTTATTCCTTTTTTTTTTCCAGTCACAGAAAGTTTGTTCTTCCATTATAATTAAGCAACAATTCATCAGTGATTATGTTTTGGAGTTTTTGTTAAAAAAATAGATGGATAAATTTTAATAGTACAATTTTCTTTGCGACATTTTATTTTATTGAATATAGAGATTTTTCTTTTGTAAGACGCAGGGTGATGTTTTTCTAGTCACAATTATGTATATGTTCTATTCTTTTTGTAAAATTCCATGATTCTGTTGCAAATCCTGATAAGTTTGAGAGAATCCCAAGTCTAACAAAATAATCATCCACGTAGCATGTTAAATAACTGTCCGGCTACTTAGAGAACTAAACATCCCACATTTGTTACTTGTTTATACGTAAACCGAATTTAATAAAATAACCATCCAATTACTAATTAAAACAACCATCTGCACACCTAGTAAATTGAGTATTTAGTTTATTTAACATGTGATTACGTGGATAGTTACCATTTTGTTGTACACATGCATTTTGATCCCATTGATGCAACTCAAGAAGGCACTGTTTGGTTGTTACATGGCTTTTTTCTCTTCTGACACCATCAAAGGCATGTCCAAGGAGATTCAATTCCCAGAAATTCCTTCTCTGCCTGTGGCCAGGTTCCAGAATTTGCAGTGTCTAGGAGAAGATGATGATGAGACTTGCTCCATTTGCTTGGTGGAGTTTGAAGATGAAGATGCTGTGAGCAAGCTTAGAAGATGTAACCACATATTCCATCTTAGTTGCATTCAGCAATGGATAGAGCGAAATCAATTCTCATGCCCATTTTGTAGGTCCTTTTTATTTTCTCATAATCTTCATACCAAGGAATTCAATGAATACTAGATCTTATTTTTTTAATTTGTAACTTAGTTTATGTTAGTGGATTGGATACCAGTTTATAGCTAGCTAGTTTCAACATACATCATCTTTTAGATGATCATAGTCATATATACATAGCAATTTAATTTGAGGTTGGTTTTGTTTGACAGTAGTAATTTTGAAATCAATATGAAGAACAATACTTTGCAGAGATTGACGAGTTTCATCAAATTGTTAATATCAACATATGATTGAATTAATAGTAATAGCTCACATGGGTTGACAAAAATTATTGTAGCGTCTGTCTTTTTTAAAAAAGACTTGGTTTATTAATTTTTTCCCCTAAATAATTTAGTTTTAACTATTTTACTTGTAAAAAAACTATTAAAATAGCCATTCGTATAAAAATATATTGAAATACTTTGTATAGACAGATAAATTTGAATCGTACAATTTACTTTGCGACATTTTATTTTATTGAATATAGGAATTTTTCTTTTGTAAGACGCATGGTGATGTTTTGCTAGTCACAATTACGTATATGTTCTGTTCTTTTTGTAAAACTCCATGATTCTATTGCAAATCCTGATAAGTTTGAGAAAGTCCCAAGTCCAACAAAATAATCATCCATGTAGCATGTAAAATAACCATCCGGCTACTTAGCAAACTGAATATCCCACATTTGTATACCTATTTATACGTAAACCGAAATTAATAAAATAACCATCCAATTACTAATTAAAACAACCATCTGCACATCTAGTAAATTGAGCATTTAGTATATTTAACTTGTGATTACGTAAATAACCATCTATGTATGAATAAAAATAACCATCTGTCAATATAGTGAAATGAACATCTTGAATATTCGTCATTGACCACAACTTATAACACTTTTGGGTTAAATTTCTCCTTAATCACATATTCATGATACTAACGGCATATGTTTTATAATTGAAAAAATTTACACTTTGTAATAACATGTCTATTATAACTTAATAACTTATATCTAACTGCAACAACTCCAAGCATACATAAATTCTATGACCACGTTCTGTCTCATTAGTTTCTAGCTCAGTCATATTCGTCACTTCCACGACCTGCAATCGAACACAAATAAAAAAAACCAACCAAAAGAATTAAGTGACATATGGTACTATGATATAAATATCAAAAATATAAACCACCAAAAAAATGACTAACTTAAACTAGATTAAGCATGTTAGAAAAATTTCAGTTAATAATAGGCACTATACTCACTATTTTTTAATAAAGTCTTTTAATTAGGCAAAAAGTAAGCAACCATAGTGAAGTAAAAGATCACTAGTTCACTGACGTGATTATGGGATTTGAACTAAATATTAGACAGGACATGAATTTAAAGCAGACATGTGTGTAATCAAAAGCAAGCCTAATAATGGAGAATGCAACTGTTATCTTCACATTGGCTAAATAGTATTCTGCCATTTGCCAAAGGGTGCAATGAATGTAACATTGACAAATAAATTAACTGTTATCATGGATACATATTACAATAGCTCCATAACTCCATGAATTGTGAATGAAGCAAAAGCGGTCACAGTATTTGGTTATCACTGGAAACAATGAGACCATAATTGGCAAAGTCACTTGTGTTATGTTGGATAGTTGGAGTCTGTCTTCATGGTGTATGAATTGAAATGTTTACACTAGTGCAATCAAAAGGACTATCAATTAATTGAGAATTGAACCAAGAAGTGGTTCTTAAAATTTTCTTTTATGGAAAAAGAAATCTCTTTTTTAAGTTGAATTAAGAAAGTTTTAATTATTCTTTGGAAAAAAAAATCCAAACAATCAAAAATAATATTTAATTACAGTCTCATTAGAGCATTTTACAAATGGAAAATACTCCTCGTATATCCAAGAAATAAATTTGAGAAACCAAGAAGAAGTGAAAACAAGGAAGCATACCATGCTGTTGCTTTAATGCATTCTTCCAATGTTGGGTGAGCGGTGGAGTTCCAGTGTCGGCGAGGCAACTCCCACCAGCCACGAACGACGCGCGCAACGGAGATTGGGCGCTGCAGTTCGGGACGACGCTGATGGACGAAGCAGTTGCTGCCAGTGATGGTAGAGGCGCACGAAGGAGACTAGGCGCTACAGTTCTGAACGGTGCCGACGCAGGTTCCAGGTCAGGTGGAGGCGCAGGGATTGGATGTTCAGCGGCAAAGGAGGAGGGTTTTTGGGGGTAGGGTGATCGTTCGTTCAAAAAAGGGAAATGGATGAAAATTAGGATTAGGGATTACGTGGTTTTATAACTGACAGTAACCATAATTTATTTCAAATTTTAAATTAGAAAGAAATCAAAATTAATTAATTACCCATAATTTAATTTTAATTTCAAATAAATCCCCATTGTATGCATTATACAATAAGGCTATTGTCTCCTCATACTTTTCCTTTAAAATATAATATGGATGATCTTTTATATTATATATATTATTATTATTATTTAATGGTTGGATCAATAAAATATACATTCTAAGAAAAATTATGAATGTTGTAATTTTATTTAAATTGACACTCGGTTGTCAGAATTTTATCATATTAAGTTATAAAAATTGTTACCCTACAGTAATTATATATTATCTATTATATTAACAAGGGAAGATAAAGTATATATATGTATATGGT
>NC_029788.2:98598310-98625029 GCF_000816755.2 Arachis ipaensis
GTCAAAGTGTCGTACAAAAGGTTGTCGGCTGTAGATAAGCAGATAGCGAACGTTCTTCTTGCTATCTTTGAAAAGAACCCCGTGAACCCCCATCTTCTTATGGGTGAGCGGGAGGCCGCCAGGAGCTATATTCGTGAGTTGTTTTCTTTGTTTGCCTATGTTTCTTTGTCGTTGTTCTTCTATTTCCGATCTGACGACTAACGTTCTTGTTGTTTGTCGCAGTGGAGATGTCTGCTACCGTGACCGGTCTTGTGAATCTGATGAAGACCTTTTTTGAGGCAAGTGATGATGAGAATGCCGAAGAGAAGGACGTCGGTAAGTCGGAGGGTCCTTCAGGGGAGAAGGAGAGCCAGGCTTCCCCTACCCGGGATACCGAAACGTCGGGAAAGCAGGGCGTAGGGGGTCAGGTTTCCCCTACCCGCGAGGAAGGGCCCGCTGACGGGCACGCGACTCTCACCCCTCATCCGGATAGTGACGTGGAGCTTATCCACACTCCTAAGAAGCGAAAGATGTCTTCCAGCCCGGAAGGGGCCCTCACCATAATGGAGAGGAACTTTGATGCTACCAAATTCATTGACTCCCAACTGATACCCGGGACAGAAGAGCATTTTCATGAAACCGAACTGTCCGGGCAGGTGAGGTGGATGTATCGCACCTTGCTTCGTGGGGCCGTGATAGCTCGGAAGGCCGAATTCGAGTTATCCGGTATGGAGGCGCTTCGGAGGAAGCTTGAGTCCTCTGTTAAGGCGAACAATGACTTCAAGGCTCAAGTTGAACTCCTCCAGGGTCAGCTGTCCGAGATGGGGGGAAAGCTTAGTGCTGCTGAGGAGAAGTCGTCGTTTGTTGCGGAGAGGTTGAAGGCGTCCGATGAGACCGTGGCCCGGCTTCTTGAGCGTGAGATGACATTGGAGGGTCAACTGAACGCCGCTCAGGGTCGGGTTGTGGCCTTGGAAAAGGAGCGGGAGCAGGCCGTCTCGGAGGCGAAGGCCGCTAAAGCAGAGGCCGCTGAGCTTAAGAAGAAGCTTAAGGTGGCCAAGGAGCAAGGGAAGAATGCTATCTTGATGACCGAAGATGCCCTGAAGGCTCAGCTGAGGATTGCTGCTCCTGATTTCGAGACGTCGTTGATTGGCGTTTTCAAGACTATCCAGGACGGAAAAATTGTTGATATGCCGAGGAAGTGAAGTCTTGTAACTTAGGATATTTTGTCGTTTTGTTTGCCTTGAACAATTTACTTGTCCGTTTTATATTTTGACGCTTTATAAGTTATCGTCGTTTGATTGCTGTGATTTTTGCTTGTTTCGTTGTTTTGTCGTGTTGCCGTTATCGTGTTACCGTTTATTCCGGGCGGGCTTATTTCTTGTGCCCGTCTTGCCGTTTTCACATTTGGCAGCAGTTCGTACCGATTTGGTCGCGTGGTCGTCGAATTGGTTGAGGCCTATGGGCCGTCTGGCTCCCGGAGTGATCAATCCCGGGGTGCCGTTTTAGGTTTTGGTCGTGTGAAACAGATATGAAGTAAGAAAGTTTTACCAAGTAAAAAATTTGAACAAGTGAAAATTACTCGTTAGTTGGGCAAGTATTTGACAAGGTAAGTAAACAAGATGAATTAATATGTGGATAGGGTCGGTGAGCCGGTGAGTCAGGAGTAGAACCTCTTTAGGTTACCTGCGTTCCATGTTCTGGGTATTTCCTTGCCGTCGAGTTTTTCGAGTTTGTAAGCGCCTTTGCCGAGTACCTCCCTTACCCTGTAGGGACCTTCCCAATTTGTCGCCAGCTTTCCTTCCCCTGGGGTCGGGACGCCGATGTCGTTGCGTCGCAGGACGAGGTCCCTTTCTTCGAAGTCTCGTTTGAGGACTTTTGCGTTGTAACGCAGGGCTATTCTTTGTTTCAGCGCCGTTTCTGTTAGGTGAGCCATCTCCCTTGTTTCCTCAATCAGGTCTTTCTCGACCGCTTCGCTCATGCCCGCGAGTAGTAGTCGGGGGCTTGGTTCGCCGATTTCGACTGGTATCACCGCATCGACCCCGTATGTCAGGCGAAAGGGAGTTTTCCCCGTGGCGCTTTGCTCGGTTGTCCGGTAGGACCATAAGACGGAGGGGAGTTCGTCAGCCCAGTTTCCCTTCTTACTGTCTAGGCGCTTCTTTAGGCCAAGAAGGACGACTTTGTTTGCAGCCTCTACCTGCCCGTTTGTTTGGGGGTGTTCTATCGAGGAGAACTTTTGCTTTATCCCCAGGCCAGAGAGGAATTCCATGAACTTCTTATCGGTGAACTGGGTCCCATTGTCCGAGATAACGACCTCCGGGATACCGAAACGGGTTATCACCTGCCTCCACATGAACTTCCGGCAGTTGGAGGACGATATCGTGGCTAGTGGTTCAGGCGTCGACAAGCGCATCAATATTAGGTAGGGGGTAGGAGTCCTTGGGACAAGCCTTGTTGAGGTCAGAGTAGTCCACGCACATTCTCCATCTCCCGTTGTGTTTTTTAACCAGAACCACATTCAACAACCAGGTCGAGTAGTCCAGTTCCCGGATGAATCCCGCTTCTAAGAGGCTGGCCGTTTGCTTGGCCACCTCATCCGCCCTTTCCTGCGACATTTTTCTCCTTCTCTGGGCCACTGGTTTGGCTCCTGCCTTTACGGCCAGGTGATGCGACATGAGCTGGGGGTCTATTCCGGGCATGTCGGCAGGTGTCCAGGCAAAGAGATCGGCATTGGCCCTGATCATTTCCATCAAAGGCTCCTTTATCTCGTGCGGGAGGTTTCTGTTTATGAATGTGAATTTATCGTCCTCTTTGCCGACTCTGAACTTTTCCAAGTCTCCTTCTGGCTCTGGTCTGGGTTTGTCGTCTACCCTGGCGTCCAGGTCCGCCAGGAAGACCCCTGACGCTTCCTTGGATTTTTTCCTGAGAGAAAGGCTGGCGTGGTCGCAAGCGACCGCCGTTTCCAAGTCGCCTCTGAGGGATCCCACGGATCCGTCATCGGTGATGAATTTCATCACCAGTAGTTTCGTACTGATGGCTGCCCCCAAGTCGTTAACGGTCTTTCTCCCCAAGATGATGTTATAAGCCGTCGAATCTCGTAATATCACAAAGTCTGCCATGACTGTTCTCCGTCTTTGTCCTTGTCCCACAGAGGTCGGGAGCGTGATAATTCCGTCCGGCTTGATGAAGTGGTCACCTAACCCTACCACACCGTGCTGGTGGGTCGTCAGGTCGGAATCTCTCAATCCCAAGGCGTCGAAAACGTTTCGAAACATGATATTTGAGTCTGCCCCCGTGTCTACCAGGATTCGTTTGACGAGGCCAGTTCCGACCCTAGCCGTGACGACCATGGGCGGACTTTCCGGCGCCTCGTCGAACCATTGATCTTCCGGGCCGAAAGAGATAGCTGGGAGGCTCTTAAGGCTTCTAACGGGTGAGGTGGAGATCGCTAGGACCTTGGCATCTTTTTTCTGTGCCGATTTCGACTTCGGGGCGGTATTTCTGGCCGTTACCACGTTTACCACCGTGAGGCCGTGGTCGTCACCCCCTGGTTCTTGTCGTCGCCTCGTTGGTCGGGATCTGTCTTCGGTGTCGTGGTCTCGGTTGCGTCTCCTTGGTTCCCTTATGAGGTGGGCGAAATCGGCGAGTTTGCCGTCCCTGATAGCTTGTTCGAGGGCATCCTTTAGGTCAAAGCAGTCTTGGATCCTGTGCCCGTAACCCTTGTGATATTCGCAGTAGAGGTTCTTGTTTCCTCCCGTCCTGTCCTTCAGTGGTCGGGGCTTCGCCAGTATCCCCTTTTCTGCTATCTGTTGGTAAACTTCTGTGATCGACGCCGTGAGGGGGGTGTAGTTGGTGAACTTCCCAACTCGGGGGAACGGTTTGGGTGGTTTACTCGGGCCGCCGTCCCTGGCGTGTTCCTTTGGTCTTTCTCTGGCTTCGAAGTGCCGGGCTTGGTTGTAGGCGGGCTGCCGTTTATTGGCAGCCACAACCCGGCTGACTTCTTCGTCATTGATGTATTCTTTGGCCACGCACTGGATCTCCTGCATTGTCCAGACGGGCTTTGTGGTGAGGTGTTTCCTGAAGTCCTCATTCGAGAGCCCATTCGTTAAGCACAAACTTGCCACCGAGTCCGTCAGACCGTCAATTTCCAAGCACTCGTCATTAAAACGGTCCAGGTACTTCCTGGTCGGCTCTCCGGGTCTCTGTGTCACCCCTAGCAAATTTATCGGGTGTTTGGCTTTGACAATCCTAGTCGTGAACTGCGCCAAGAAGGCGTGGCTGATGTCGGAGAATTGGGTCACCGAGCCTTGCGGGAGGTTGTTGAACCACCGTATTGCCGGGCCCGCTAAGGTGACCGGGAAAGCGCGACATCTGACCTCGTCGCCCACTCCTTCTAGGTTCATCCTGGCCTCAAAGGCCGTCAAGTGTTCTAGGGGGTCTTGCGTTCCGTCATACTTCATGTCTGTCGGCTTGTCGAAGTGTTTCGGTAGTCGGACCTCGAGTACGGAACGGTGGAAAGGAGTCGCTCCTATTATGACGGGTCCTCGGGCGGTTCTTCTTGACTCATTGTTCTCGCGTTGAGCTTCGTCGTCGCCCCTATTCGACGCGCGCCGCCTTTCATGTCGGGCGTAGATAATGGGGTTACGACTTCTTCTCCTGGGGCGTACTCGCCCCCCGGTGCTCTCCGACTCGTACTGGGGGCTCGGCGTGCGCCTCGAGCGGCTCCTTGAACGGGAACGGGTGGGGCTCCGCTCTGGGGAGCGTTGGTCGCGCTCTCTTTCTGCTAGCCTGTGCTCTAAGTCCTGCATTCTGTGGCATAGTTCTTGCATTATCCTGGCGTGGTTATCACCCGTCCCCCCGAAGGGGCGTCTCTCGTGAGTCTGTGTCGCATCCCTCGGGGGCGACCGTTGCTGTTGTCGGGATTCCGTCGCGACGGCGCCTCCCCCGAGCACGGGAGGCGCTACCTCGGAGCCTGTCCCAGTCTGGACCAGCACGAAATCCATGAACGGGTTCGAGTCCCCACAGACGGCGCCAATGTTCGGTTTGTCGGGTACCGAACGGTTCGGGTTGGGACCCTGAGGTCAACACTGGGAAGGGTGGAGAGGCTCGTCTGGTCGTGGTTTCCTAGTCCCGGGTGTACGAGGTCCCGAGCACTTCGTGTGTAGAGGAGGGGTGCCACTTGCAAAGACACTCCGACGCCCTTGTCAGAATGTGTGCAAGTGGAGGGGGAATGGTGTAAGAATGTGACGTACCTCGGGGGGAGAGCCAGTCTCCCCCTTATATACATATCAGTAGTGGGCCCTTTCAGTGGTCAGGCCCATACCCTCAAAGACGCTGTCCCACGGCTGCGTGCAAGCCGTACAGGACGCGTGTCCGGGTCGGATGGAAGGCGCATTATTGGGCCGGCGGGAACTCGGGTCGGGTTAACCCGCGTGAGTTTGGGCCAGGCCGTAACAGATTGTAAAGCACGAAATTGTTACTTCGTTTGCCTTAGTATAAAATCGATTTAGTTTGATTGTCTTTGTCTTGGTTTTGATCTTGACATTGGTGATTATAATTCTAAATTGGATATGGTAAAATTTCGTTATTATTGTGGTGGAAACTGGATGTAGGTCTTATTCCACTTCGAGATTGAACTAAGATACATGTTGATGTCGTTCTCTCTACTATTTTCTCTTTTATCTTTTGTTGTTGCAAGAGACAACAACAACAACAAAGCCTTGTCCCACTAGGTGTCGGTTACATGAATCAAGTAACACCATTAAACTCTATCATGTATCATGTCTACAAAGAGACTATTTACATGTAGATCTTGTTTGACCACCTTATAAATGGTCTTTCTAGGTCTTCCTCTATCTTTCACCCCTTGTCCATCTTCCATCTCATCTACCCTCTTGACTGGGTTCTCTGTCGGTCTTCTTTTCACATGTCCAAACCACCTGAGATGCGATTCTACCATCTTTTCCACAATAGGTGCTACTCCAACTCTCTCTTATATCTTCGTTGCTTATTTTATCAAATCGCGTATGACCACTCATCCATCTCAACATCTTTATCTCTGCCACACTTAACTTATGTTCGTACTCTTTTTTGACCGCTTAACACTCTGTACTATAAAGTATAGCCGGTCTGATAACAGTGCGATAGAATTTTTCTTTAAGTTTTAAAGGCACTTTTTGTCACATATAAAACTAGATGCACTCTGCCATTTTGACCATGTTCAATCTCTCTATTATCCTGTATGATACACCCAAGATACTTAAAACTTTTAATTTTTCATAGGATGTTTTCTCTAATCTTCACCTCTGTATTAGGGTTTCTCCTTCGGCGGCCGAACTTACATTCCATATATTCCGCCTTGCTACGGCTTATGCGCACCATACACTTCTAGAGCTTCTCTCTATAAATTCAACTTCTTATTTAGGTCTTCCCTTGACTCTCTCATAAGGAGAATATCATCGGCAAAAAAGCATGCACCATGACACAGGCTCTTGGATATGCTCTATAAGTACTTCCAAGACTAATGTGAAAAGGTATGGACTTAAGGATGATCCATGGTGTAATCCTATACCAATAGAAAATTTCTCTGTCACATCACCTTGAGTCTTCACACTAGTTGTAGTCCCATTATACATGTCTTTAATTGCAAGAATATATGCGATCCTTACTCTCTTCCTTTTCAAAACCTTCTATAAGACCTCCCTTGGCACCCTATCGTACGCTTTTTTCAAATCAATAAACACCATATGTAGATCCCTTTTATTACTACAATACCTCTCCATCATCCTTCTTAACATGTATATCGCTTCAGTGGTGGATCTGCCAGGCATAAAAGCAAATTGGTTCTCTGTTACTTGTGTCTCTTGTCTCAACGTTCGTTCTATCACCCTTTCCCATAACTTCATAGTATGGCTCATGAGCTTGATCCCTCTATAATTTTTGCAACTTTGTATATCCCCCTTATTTTTGTAGATATATTAACAAGGTACTCTTTCTCTAGTCATCTGGCATCTTCTTTGACTTTGGTGCGCAAAATTTCGAACTCCGCACAGCTTAAAATAAAATAAAAGATAAAACAAGTAACTAACTAACTAATAATATTTGAAAATAAAATAAAACATTTGATTTTAAAAATTTGAAAATTGAAAAGGGAAAGTCAAAAGAAGATCTTGAAATTTAAAATTTGAAAGAAAAAGTCAAACAAGGAACGATAAGATTTGAAAAGATTTGAAGTTAAGTTTTGAAATTTGAATTTTGAATTTTGAGTTTTAAAATTTTGAATTTTGAAAATTAAATTTGAATTAAGATAAGATAAAATTTTTGAAATTTGAATTTTAAAATTCGAATTTAAAACAAGATAAGATAACAAAATTTGAAATTCAAAAAGAAAAAAGATAAAATAAAGATCTAAAAAGATAATAAGATAAACACTAAAAGATAACTATCAAGACACCAAACTTAAATTTTGAAATTAAATCAAAATAAGATAACAAGAAATTTGAAATTTGAAATTTTAAAATTTGAATTTTTTTTTAAATTTGAATTTAAAACAAGATAAGATAAGATTTTTGAAATTCAAAGAAAGATAAAAAGATAAGATAAAGATTTGAAAAAAATTAATAAGATAAACAAGAAAATTTTAAATTTTGAAAAGATAAACAAAAGGATAACTAATTAGGACACTGTTCCGAGGGTTACCTGAAACTGTAGGTCAATCTCGGACGAGATCTTCTGTAGGATAACTAAAGTTTGAAAATTTTACAAGAAACCAAAACACAAGAAACACAAACAAAAGAAAAACAGTAAAAAGTACCTGATCTAAGGAACAAGACAACCTTTAGTTTATCAATCTCAAACAATCCCCAAAAACGGCGCCAAAAATTTGGTGCGCGAAATTTCAAACTCTGCACAGCTTAACCGGCAAGTGCACCGGGTCATCCAAGTAATACCTCAGGTGAGTGAGGGTCGATCCCACGAGGATTGTCGGACTGAGCAAGCAGTGGTTATCTTGCAGATCTTAGTTAGGCGAATAGAAAGTTGATTGTTTGTTGTTGAATGCGCATAAACAAAACTAGAAAGCAATAAAGAAATAGCGAAGAAACAATAGTGAGAAATTAATTAAGGTTTTAGAGATGCCTTATCTTTCCGGATTAACTTTTCTTACTGTCTATTCCAATAATGAATGATTCATTCCATGACAAGCTGTAAGTGATTAATGCCACGCTAATAGTCATTAATCTCCTCTGATCCACATCAAATGCCACGCTAATGGTCATTCAATCTGAACGAGGGTGAAACTGTAGCAATTCAATCTCTGGTGATCCTACTCAAAATGCCACAGACAAGGTCAGATCTTTCGGATCGGAGAATGAAGCTGTACGATTCTAGCTTATGCCACAAAGGCCCTAATCGGCCTAGATCCCGGCTGAACAGATGTTCCCATGTCCTCAACAGGATTGTGGATTAGCCGTTTAAGAGATGTAATCTCAAGCTTGTAGTTCAATGCTCTCCCTCTCGAGACTCGCAAGAACTCATGTAGAACAAGGGGTCATACGCTAGTTCTACCCTAAATTCATAAGGATTAAAGAATGAAAATATATCTTAGAATGGAATCAAACATAGATTGAAATAGAAACAATAATATTATTAATCCATGAGAATCAGCAGAGCTCTAAACCTTAACCTAGGAGGTTTAGTGACTCATGCTTTACAATGTAATTCGAATGGTGAAGAAGATGAGACTTAAGATCTTAAATATGAGTGATCTTCTTCTATATATACTAATCTAATAATGAAAGAGTACAGAAATATGATAGACTAGACTAAAGGTGCAAAAATCCACAGCTGGGCCCACTTTGGTGAGTGTTTTTGGCTGAGCTGGTGTCTGGCTTGAGTAATGGGTGTTAAACGCCTATTAGGGGGATGTCCATGCTACCTTGTACTCCCTTGGTGGTGTTGACTGCCAGGTTTGGGCGTTCAACACTGGGCTTGCTCCCTTTGGGGCGTTGAACGCTAGAAAAGAGGTGATTTGGGCGTTCAATGCCCAATATGGGCAGTCTCTTTCAAAGTAAAGTATAGACTATTATATATTGATGGAAAGCCCTGGAAGTTAGCTTTCAAACGCCGTTAACATCACATCATTTGGACCTCTATAACTTTAGAAATACTCATTTGAATGCATGGAGGTCAGGATCTGACAACATCTACACTCTGTTCTTTGCCTCTGTATCAGACTTTGTCAAAACTTGCCAATTTTAGCCAGAAATTACCTGAAATTATAACAAAAACACAACTCAAAGTAGAATCCAAAGAGTGAATTTTGCATTAAAACCTATTAAAATTAGCTAAAACTCAATGAAATGTACTGAAAATACTAAGAAAACAATGCCAAAAAGCGTATAAAATATCCACTCATCACAACACCAAACTTAAACTGTTGCTTGTCCTCAAGAAACCAAAAACAAAGTAGTACTTAATGTAAGAGAAGAATATAATAAGTCTCAGAGTTGTCAATGAAGCTCAGTTCCAATTAGATGAGTGGGA
Source organism: Arachis ipaensis (assembly GCF_000816755.2). Classification (NCBI taxonomy): domain Eukaryota; kingdom Viridiplantae; phylum Streptophyta; class Magnoliopsida; order Fabales; family Fabaceae; genus Arachis; species Arachis ipaensis. The sequence goes on from NC_029788.2 coordinate 98,607,830, forward strand.
CTATTAGCTCTTTACTTCTGAACAATTTTGGCATCTCATTTTCCTTTGAAGCTTAGAAATGTTGGCATCCCTTGGAACTAGAATACGGATGATATTATTGGTTCTCTTCTTTTGGTTTTTCTTGATTCTTGAACACATCTTCTTTTTTAGCCTAGCCGTGACCCTAAGCGTTTTGTTTTCCCGTATTACTACCGGATACATAAACGCCACAGACACTTAACTGGGGGAACCCTTTGGTTTCGACTTTATCTGTGCTTAAAGTCCCAGACAGTGGTGTCCAGAGTTCTTAAGTGTACTCTTTTGCTTTGGATCACGACTTTAACTGCTCAGTCTCAAGCTTTTTACTTGACACCTTCACACCATAAGCATTTAGTTAGGAATAGCAGCTCATTTGAACTTTTTAGGCCAATTTTGACCCTCCTAACTATTGATGCTCAAAACCTTGGACCCTTGCTCTTTGCTTTTTCTTTTGAGCTCTTTGCTTTTTCTTTTTTTTTCTTTCTTTTTTTTTTCTTTTTGTTGCTTTTTCTTGCTTCAAGAACCAATATTTTGGATTTTTTGTAACACCCTAATATTCACATCCTTATGCTCGAGTCATAAGTCAATGATATTACGGTGGTACGACTCTCAGGTGGAATTTTAATATATAAATATAGGTAATTTCGAAAGGAGTATTAATCGAGAAGCCTGAAAAGAGTAGAAATAAAATCGCGAAGGCGTATCATTCACGCTTCGACAACGAAAAGTTAAACTGCTAAGCCAAACGCGATATACGGACAAGGCATAAAGGAGATTAAGAGATATATAACAGATAGATATATATAACATAAGTAAATAGCCACTAGTCGCGACCCGCGAAGTTTAGGCCGGCAACTTGCTGACTCTTCCACGAATCAGACTCAGAATTATAAGCAAAACCATCACCAGTTGTTCTGCCTCAGCAATTCTATATCAATACATCATACCCTCGCCTGGAGCTAGTGAAATCACATCACTGCGTCTACCCAGGGAGCTCCAATTATCTCATTCAATAATCATCATCATCATGCAATCGCATTATCAATTCATCCCATCAAGAACAGCCCTCACACGCACCGACACCAGCATGAAGGGGCATCTCAGTTGTACAAACACAAGCAATACAGGCAAGTAATACACAAATATGGTACAAGTAGAACAAGTAACATATAATCAGGTAACATGGCATATATGATGTAGAAATCCAAAACAAATGGCAAACCCAAACAATTCAAACATATGCAAATGATGAATGCCTGCCCTATGGCTGATGATATCATCTGTCGGTTATCAAGCCAACCCGACATGTCCGGTAGCTAACCCGGGCACAGTCTCTCTGTTGCGTATCAATATCATTAGAGGGTATCTGCGCCCTGTCGCCATTAGAGGGTATCTGCGCCCTGTCGCCATTAGAGGGTATCTGCGCCCTGTCGCCATTCGAGGGTATCTGCGCCCTGTCGCCATTCGAGGGTATCTGCGCCCTGTCGCCATTAGAGGGTATCGGTGCCCTGTCACCCTTACAACCAGAGAGAAAACACAAGCATGCTTACATTCAACATTTTTCATCATTATTCATTTATCATATTCGTTCATTTATCATATATGCCTTTATACTCAGCCATAATCCATAATGGCTTTGCCGTAACTCGGCAATAACTCAGCCATCCGGCTCACAGTTCAATCAAGAACTAGCCAATTTATCAACATGGCTCCGCCGTATCCGGCAATAACTCAGCCATCCGGCTCATGGTCCAATCAAGAACCAACCATTTATCAATAATTATAGCCCTTCGGCTCATGGCATACACGGTACTTCCACCGCCATCCTCCATATCTCATATAATCATATCTGATCATCATTGATCATAACCTTTTCCCTTGCTTCACTCGCAAGTTACCACATCCCCTAGCTCCTTCCTCATTGCTAGGCATACCATAATGATTTAATACATAAGGGGTGAGATCGGAGGCTTAAAAGTATGAGGTTTGGCTTCAAAAACTCAAAAATCAACTTTGGCATGAAAACAGGGCCACGCGTACGCGCACACCACGCGCACGCGTGGATGGCCAAAAACTCATCGATGCGCAAGCGTCATACGCGCGAACGCGCGGGTTGAAAAATATCCAAACGGCGCGCAAGCGTCAGCCACGCGTACGCGTGGGTGTTCTTGCGCCCAGGCACAAAACTGGCACAACCCTGGCACAACTCTCTGGAAAATAGCTGGGCATTTGGTGCAGCGTATCGACGCACCCGCGCACACCACGTGCACGCGTGGATGGTGCTTTCTGGAAGAACGGCGCGCACGCGCCAAGTGCGCCTACGCACGGGGGTCATTCTGCTAAAAATTTTCTAAGTTAAAAGCTGCAGAATTTACAGATTCAACCCCCAATCTTCCGACGGACATAACTTTCTCATTTTAAATCGTTTTTCACCCGTTCTTCGAACGGCATGGACATCCCGGATCCAATTTCATTTCTAAACAGATTTGGCAGAAAACAGAAATCCGTAGTCCAGGTTATGTCCCATCAAAGTATGCCCAAAAACCATGTTTTCATACAAAACCACAAAGTGCCATTTTCAAAACAAGTCATTTTCAACTCTTTTCAAAATCAATCAAAACATGCCAATTTCAGCCCTTTCTTTGAAATCAATCAAAATATACCAAAATCAACATCAAGCCATCCTCAACTCATACATTGACACTTTACCAAAATTCCTAAAACCACATCCAACCATTTTAACACTTCTCAATCAAATGGCTAAAGGATAAACACAATATCATGTCATACATCCTTCCTCATTCCAATTTCCAATAATACCATTTCCAATCAACCATCATTATACCTAATCAATATCGTACTCACTATCACGTGGTTTCACCCCCAAATCAACCTTAATCATTCCTCAAGCATATATCACAACATACATATCTCTCATGCATTATCATACCATCAAGGCATCAATAATCATAATCACATATATGACCATATAATATATCTCAACCAAAACCAAACATACCACATCTATATAATTTCACCCAAATTTACCAAATCCCACACCTCAACTCCTCAAACCTTATTATTCAATAACCAACCCAATCATTCATATATTCATCCAATCACTTGTGTCATCATACAATACACACATCAACTTACCTTACTTACCTCTTTTCGGCCTCCGGCCCAAAATTCACGGCCTCCGGCCCAATTTCATAATTTAAATACATAACTCATAAATCAATACTCATTATCCAATGCATCAGATTCTCAATACACCAAGCATACAAGGTCACACAATTCTCAACCCAATCATTAATTCACATTACATATCAACTATGCATATTAGCACCAACCATTTACACAATCCAAACTTAATCCTAGGGGCATCTAGCCTAGGAATTCTCATCACAACACACGGTACTTAAATGAAACTTAAACCGTACCTCTTGTAGCCAAACCAATTGAGTCTCTTCTATAGAAGTCTTCACCAACCTTAGCTCCAAGCCTCACCAAAGCTCCTCAAGCAATACCAATCTCCCAATTGTGCACCAACATCACCAAATACACTAACATAACAAATATCACATACATACATCAACCTAGGGCTCATAAAAATGACAATTCACAAGGTTTTGAGCACTTCTTACCTCATCCCATATGAAGTAGGGATAGAACCCACTTAGAATCCATGTTGGAGTATCCCTAAACACCCAAAATCACAAGATTTCAACACTAATTACCCAAAAACGTGTAACAGTGGGGAATTTCAAAAACTGGGCAGAGATGAATGGAATAATCACCACAAAACTTAGATAGAACTGTAGAGGATGAGAAGAGCGATGCGTGGCCGCAAACGGCTCGTCAATCGGAGCTCCGTAGCTCAAGTTATGGTGGTTTGAAGATCAAAGAGGGTTAGGGTTTCTCTCTTCTCTTCTCTCTTCGATCTCATCCGGTACTGCCGGTCAAAATTCCACTGCGCGCTTTTACGCAGAAAACTATGTTTTCTGACTCGGAAAAATTCACTGAATCCAAATATCATATTTAAATTATCAAATTCCAATTGCCAAATCTTCCAACCATATTCGCTCCTATTTATCTTATTATTTAATTAATTTCGGTTAGACCGGGTATTACATTTTTCGGATAACCAATAATACTTTTCTAAATTCATCATTTTTCAAGAGCCAACATACTTAACTTCAGCATCAAATATGCACTGTTAATTCATACATTTAGAAAATAAATTCAAGGCCACCACATCAAAATATTTGAAATAACTCATGTCATGCTTGAAACTTTATGTATCTCACTATTCTTTTTCAAATAAATTTTCTTTTTAAGCATGGTGAGGATACAGAGGATATCTTATAACAGACATAAAATACGAAAATAAACTAGAAAATAACAAACTACTAAACATGACCATGAACTTAGAAAAGAAAACAGACAATACATAATAGCTCAGTGAAAATAGAAATAGAATATGCAGAAGGATAATGGGACTCAACAACCTCAGTGATGGCGGCTGCTGCTTCCCCTAGAAAATCCAATGGAGCGTTTGATATCCTCTATGTCACGCCCTTACCTCAGATGTTGCTCCGTCAATCGTCTCTGATCTTCTCTTATCTCATGGAGGATGTTGGCGTGCTCAATGTGCTCCACTCTCAGTTGTTCCATGTTTGAGCTCAGCTCTCCTATTGAGGTATTCAATTGATCCCAGTAGTCACGGAGAGGAAAGTAGATCCCTTGAGGCATCTCAGGGATCACTGGTGGAGGCGGCTGCACAGGATCTTGTTGGGGTCCTTGTGCCGGCTCTCTGACATTCTCCATCCTCACCTTTGTGATGGGCTTATCCTTCTCAATAAGGGCATCACCCGTAATGTTGATTCCAACCGAATTGCACATGCGATAGATGAGGTGTGGGAAGGCTAGCCTTGCCTTGGTGGAGGCTTTTTTGGCTACCTTGTATATTTCTTGAGGAATTACCTCATGCACCTCTACTTCATTTTCGAGCATGATGCAATGCACCATTATTGCTCGATCAATAGTAACTTCAGACTGGTTACTAGTAGGGATGATGGAGCGTTACACAAGCTCCAACCATCCTCTTGCCACTGGCTTGAGGTCAAGCCTACTTAGTTGGTAGGGCATGCCGTGTGCATCTAGCCTCTATTGGGCTCCCTCTACATAAATGTCTGCAAGAACTTGATCTAGTCTTTGGTCAAAGTTGACCCTTCTAATGTAGGAGTGTGGGTCTCCTAGCATCTGAGGCAGTTGGAGCGCCATCCTTACACTTTCTGGACTGAAGTCCAATAGTTGCTCTCGGACCATGTGCGGTATTTCTTGGGTTGTAGGTTCACACTAGTGTCATGCCCCTTTGTGACCCAAGTGTTGGCTAGAATTCTTGCATTATTAGTGTGCCAACAACTGAGACAGGGTGGGCTAGAATTTTCCAGTCCCTTCTCTAGATTTCTTCAAGGATTTTCGGATACTCATCCTCCTTGAGCTTAAAGGGGACCTCAGAAATCACCTTTTTGTGCCTCATCACAGCATAGAAGTAATCTTGGTAGGCTCTAGTGATGTATCTCCATGATTCTCATGGTTCAGAAGAGGAAGCAGAAAACTTTTCCTTTCTCTTTCTTGAGACTTCATTGGTCTTTGGTGCCATACTTAGGAATGGTAGAAGTAAAAAAGCGAAGCTTTTGCAACACCAAACTTAAGAACTTTGCTTGTCCTCGAGCAAACATAAACAAAAGGAAAGAAAAGAGTAGAGGATAGAAGGAATGATAGAGATAGAGGGGGAGGATGGCTTTGGCCAAGTGGAGGAAGTGATGAAGAAGAAGAGTGTGGAAAGTATATAGGGTAAGAGGGATAATGTGTATAGAAGGTGTGAGTAGGAAGGGAGGTATGAGGGGGTATTTATAGGGTAGGGATGAGGTTGGGTTCGATTGTGAGGGAGGGAAGAATGGGTGGGAAAGTTTTGAATTTTGAAGTGGGTGGGGTTGGTGGAGAATTAAAGTGATTGGATTTATGATGGGTTTGGGAAAGTTTTGTTAAGAGTGTGTATGGGGAAGAGGGAAAGTAGGGTGTGGGTTTCAAGGTTTAGAAAAGGCAGGAGAGAGAAGGAATGTGGGGTAGGTGAAGATTCTGTGAGACCACTGGCCTGAGAGGCTAGGAATTTCGAATTCCCTGCCCCCTTTAGGGCGTTGAACGCCAGCCTTGCTCCTTTACTGGTGTTCAACGCCAGAGCATTCCCCAAGATGTTCCCTTCCTGGCATTCAATGCCAGCTCCTTTCTCCATATAGAGCGTTAAACGCCCAACACTGCTCCTTGGCTGGCGTTCAACGCTAGCTTCTGCTCCCTGTGGGGCGTTGAACGCCAAGAGGGGACTCTCTCCAGGGTGTTTTATTTTTAGTTCTAAGTGTTTCTGTCACTGTTCTAAGTACTGCACATAATCACAAATATCAAAAAGCAAGAGAAAAACTACAATATAAATTCAAACTAAAGTAGATGAAAAGGGATAAAAACTACTATACTATCAGTTGGGTTGCCTCCCAATAAGCGCTTCTTTACCGTCATTAGCTTGATGGACAGCTCCTTTATGGAGGTGAATAGGGGCTCAGATCTTCACCCCTTACAGTGAACTTTCTTCCTGTGCTCTCATAGATGAGCTCCACATGTTCCAGAGATAGGATCTTATGCATTGTGTATGGACGGACTAGATTTTTAGTGAAGAGTACTCTCATTCCAGGTGAGAGTCCTTCAGTGGGGATCTTCTTATTCTTCCAGCTCTTGGGTACCTTCTTCTTGGTGCCTTCTTCCTCAATAGCTGATGATAGCTTCCCAACACCAAACTTAGATTTGATGTCTGGGGGTTCTGTGCAGCTCTGTACTGAGAGAGAAGGTTGGAATATAAAAGTGTTGTACTATGGTACCTTCTTTAGAGGGAGACTGAGGATTGGGGATCTTGAATAGGATGCAATCCTCCTTTAGGTGCAGAACTAGCTCTCCCTTTTCCACATTGATGAAGGCCTTAGCAGTGCTAGAAAAGGCCTTCCTAGGATGATGGATTCGTCTTTGTCCTCCCCTGTGTCCAAGATTACGAAATCTGCAGGGAGATAAAAGTTTTCAACCTTCACCAGGACGTCCTCCATCATTCCATATGCCCTTTTTAGGGACTTGTCTGCCATCTCCAATGAGATCTTAGTAGGTTGGACCTCTAGAATTTCCAGCCTCTTCATTACAAAGAGAGGCATAAGATTGATGCTTGATCCAAGGTCGCATAGTGCCTTCTCAAAGGTGATTGTCCCTATGGTACAGGGAATCAGGAAGCTTCCGGGATCCGGTAGCTTCTGAGGCAGCTTCTTCTGAACTAAGGTATTAAGTTCCTTGGTCAATACTAGAGGTTCATTCTCCAATATCTCTGCATCAGAGGAACTGGCCTTCAACTTCATGAGGATTGCCATGAAACGAGCAATTTGCTCTTCTTTGGTCTCTTTTTTCTCATTTGAGGAGGAGTATTTTTCAGGCTCATCTGCTTCCAGAGGGGCGTGCATAAGGACATCCTCATGAGCCCTGATTTCCTTAAGTTCCTCCTTAGTAGGTTCCTCTGTAGGTTCGGCCTTGGCTTCCACAATGAGGGCCTTGCACTCTTCCTTTGGATTTATCTCTGTGTTACTTAAAAGAGTGTTTGAGGGGATCTCTGGGATCTTCTTGCTTAGTTGACCAATATGTACTTCCAAATTCTTGATGGAAGACCTAGTTTCTGTCATAAAATTGTGAGTAGTCTTAGTGAGATTGGAGACTATGGTGGCCAAGTCAGAGAGGCTCTGCTTGGGTGTCTCCATCTGTTGCTGAGATGATTCGAATGGTTTGTTATTGAACCTATTCTAGTTCATTCTATTCTGGTTGTTGTTGAAGGCTTGTTGAGGCCTCTGCTACTCTCTCCATCCTAAGTTAGGGTGACTCCTCTATCTCTAATTGCATGTATTCGAATAGGGATTATTGTTGGATGGTCTGGAGGGGTTTTCCATGTAATTCACTTCCTCCATGGTGGTCCAAGTGTTGTCAGCAACATCCAACTTAAACACTGTCTCTGGACAGTAAGCAGCTGGGCTTTGGGTCCCATTCAAGTGCTGAGAGATCATGTTGATCTGCTGGGATATGAGCTTGTTCTGAGCTAAGATGGCGTCTATGGTATCCACCTCTAGAATGCCTTTCTTCTAAGTGGTCCCACAGTTCACAGGATTTCTCTCAAAAGTGTACATGTACTGGTTGTTGGCAACCATGTCTATGCGCTCTTGTGCCTCTTCAGGAGTCTTCTTCCAGTGAATGGATCCACCTGCAGAGCGGTCCAAGGACATCTTGGACATCTCAGAAAGGCCATTATAGAATATCTCTAGCTTGGTCCATTCTGAGATCATGTCAGGAGGACATCTCCTGATTAGTTTCTTGTATCTTTCCCAAGCTTTATAAAGGGATTCACATTCTTTTTGTCTGAAGGTTTGAACTTCCACCCTAAGCTTACTCAACTTCTGAGGTGGAAAGAATTTGGTCAAGAAACCATTGACCACCTTCTCCCATGTATCTAGGCTCTCTTTAGGCTGAGAATCCAGCCATAGTCTTGCTCTGTCTCTTACTGCAAAGGAAAAGAGCATGAGCTTGTAGACTTCTGGGTCTACTCCATTAGTCTTGACAGTGTCACATATCTGTAAGAAGTTAGATAGGAATTTGTTGGGATCTTCCTGTGAAAGTCCATAAAACTGGCAGTTCTGTTGAACTAGAGTGACAAGTTGAGGTTTCAACTCAAAGTTGTTTGTATTAATGGCAGGTATAGAGATGCTGCACCCATAGAAGTTAGAATTGGGTGCAGAGTAAGATCCAAGGACCTTTCTTGCGTCTCCTCCATTATCTAGGTTAGCTGCCATTGTTGTTTCTTCAGCTTCTTGCTCAAGAGCTTCTACGAGATTACCTCTGGCTTTTTGAGCTTACTGTAGACGTCTCCTTAGTGTTCTTTCAGGTTCAGGGTCAAGATTAAAGAAGGATTCTTTGTCCCTATTCCTACTCATAAACAAAAAGAAAGAATCCAAAGAGATGGAGAGCAAGGGGTCTCTATGTCAGAGTATAGAGATCTCTTTGTGAGGGGAGTATATATAAGGAAAGGAAATTGTAGGTGCCCTTTAATTAAATTAATTTTCGAAAATTGAGGGAGAGAAAAGAAGGGGATATTTTCGAAAAAGAAGAGGGAGAAAGAGGTTGAGATAAGGAGAATAAGAGATAAAACAAGTAACTAACTAACTAACTAACAAGATTTGAAAATAAAATAAAAGATTTAATTTTGAAAAATTGAAAATTGAAAAGGGAAAGTCAAAAGAAGATCTTGAAATTTAAAATTTGAAAGAAAAAGTCAAACAAGGAAAGATAAGATTTGAAGTTAATTTTTGAAATTCGAATTTTGAAAATTTGCAATTTGAATTTTAAAATTTGAATTTTGAATTTTAAAATTTTGAATTTTGAAAATTGAATTTGAATTAAGATAAGATAAAATTTTTGAAATTTGAATTTTAAAATTCGAATTTAAAACAAGATAAGATAACAAAATTTGAAATTCAAAGAAAAGGAAAAAGATAAGATAAAGATCTAAAAAGATAACAAGATAAACACTAAAAGATAACTATCAAGACACCAAACTTAAATTTTGAAATTAAATCAAAATAAGATAACAAGAAATTTGAAATTTAAAATTTTGAAATTTGAATTTTTTTTTAAATTTGAATTTAAAACAAGATAAGATAAGATTTTTGAAATTCAAAGAAAGAAAAAAAGATAAGATAAAAATTTGAAAAAGATTAATAAGATAAACAAGAAAATTTTAAATTTTAAAAAGATAAGCAAAAAGATAACTAATTAGGAAACCAAACTTAAAATTTTTGAAATCAAAAGATAAGATTTTTGAAAATTGAAAGGAAAAAAACAAAAAGACACCAAACTTAAAAATTTTAAGATCAAACCACACTATTTTCGAAATTTTGAAAGAAAAATACAAGAAGACACCAAACTTTAAAGATTTTTAAATCGGACAAAGAAAAACACCAAGAACAATTCGAATACAATGAAGAACATTCAAGAACAATTTTCGAAAAAACTCAAGAAAAGAAATACTAAAAAGACACCAAACTTAAAGACTGACACAAGATTTAAATAAAAGTAAAAGTTTTTGAAAGATTTTTGAAAAAGAAACCAAAAAAGTTTGAAAATTTTAACAAGAAACCAAAACACAAGAAACATAAATAAAAGAAAAATAGTAAAAAGTACCTGATCTAAGGAACAAGACACCCGTTAGTTTGTCAATCTCAAACAATCCCTGGCAATGGCGCCAAAAACTTGGTGCATAAAATTTCGAACTCCGCACAACTTAATCGGCAAGTGCACCGGGTCATCCAAGTAATACCTCAGGTGAGTGAGGGTTGATCCCACGAGGATTGTCAGACTGAGCAAGCAGTGGTTATCCTGAAGATCTTAGTCAGGCAAATAGAAAGTTGATTCTTTGTTGTTGAATGTGCATAAACAAAACCAGAAATCAATAAAGAAATAGCGAGGAAACAATTGTGAGAAATCAGTTAAGGTTTTGGAGATGCCTTATCCTTCCGGATTAACTTTTCTTACTGTCTATTCCAATAATGAATGATTCATTTCATGGCAAGTTGTAAGTGATTAATGCCACGCTAATGGTCATTAATCTCCTCTAATCCACATTAAATGCCACGCTAATGGTCATTCAATCTGAACGAGGGTGAAGCTCTAGCAATTCAATCTCTGGTGATCCAACTCAAAATGCCACAGACATGGTCAGATCTTTCGGATCGGAGAATGAAGCTGTACGATTCTAGCTTATACCACGAAGGCCCTAATCGCCCCAAATCCCGACTGAACAGATGTTTCCATGTCCCCAACAGGATTGTGGATTAGCCGTCTAAGAGATGTAATCTCAAGCTTGTAGTTCAATGCTATCCCTCTCGAAACTCGCAAGAACTCATGTAGAACAAGGGGTCATACGCTAGTTCCACCCCAAATTTATAAGAATTGAAGAACGAAAATACATCTTAGAATGGAATCAAACATAGATTGAAATAGAAACAGTAATATTATTAATCCATGAGAATCAGCAGAGCTCCAAACCTTAACCTAGGAGCTTTAGTGACTCATGCTTTACAATGTAATTTGAATGGTGAAGAAGATAAGGCTTAAGAACCTAAACATGGATAATCTTCTCCTATATATACTAATCTAATAATGAAAGAGTACAAAAATATAATAGACTAGACTAAAGGTGCAAAAATCTATAGCTGGGTCCACTTTGGTGAGTGTTTTGGGTTGAGCTTGGCGTCTGGCTTGAGGAATGGGCTTTAAACGCCCATTAGGGGGATGTCCATGCTGCCTTGTACTCCCTTGGTGGTGTTGAACCCCAGGTTTGGGCGTTCAACGCTGTGCTTGCTCCCTTTGGGGTATGGAATGCCAGAAAGGGGGTGATTTGAGCGTTAAATGCCCAATATAGGCAGTCTTCTTCAAAGAAAAGTATAGACCATTATATATTTCTGGAAAGCCCCAGAAGTTATGTTTCCAACACCATTGAGAATGCATCATTTGGGCCTCTGTAGCTCCAGAAATGCTCGTTTGAATGCATGAAGGTCAGGATCTAACAACATCTACACTCTATTCTTTGCCTCTGAATCAGACTTTGTCAAAACTTGCCAATTTCAGCCAGAAATTACCTGAAATCATAACAAAAACATAACAACTCAAAGTAGAATCCAAAGAGTAAATTTTGCATTAAATCCTATTAAAATTAGCTAAAACTCAATGAAATGTATTGAAAACACTAAGAAAACAATGCCAAAAAGTGTATAAAATATACACTCATCAGACCTTAAAATCTCATTAAAAAGTTTGGTTAACCAATCGATGCCTTTCTCTCCAAGGCCCTTCCAAACTTCAATCGGAATATTATCAGGTCCTACTGCCCTGCCATTTTTCATCCACTTTGGAGCCTCCTTTACCTCGAAGTCTTGAATCCTTCGATAGTAGTCAAAGTTTTGATTTTCTTCCCTCGTGCATAACCAAAGGCTCAGAAGAGTCTTCTGTCCTTCATTAAATAACTCATAGAAATAGCTCTTCCATCTTTTATTGATCTTCTCCTCTTAAGCCAAAATTTCTCTGTCTTTATCTTTTATGCACTTAACCTGATCCAAGTCCCTCGTTCTTCTTTCACGGCTCATTGCGATTCTATATATACCTTTTTCTCATTCCTTCGTGCCTATAGACTGGTAGAGACCCTCATATGCTCTTAATCTTGTTTTACTTATAGCTACTTTTGTCTCTTTCTTAAGCGCCTTATATTTTTCTCAATTATCTGCATTGTAGTACAAAGACTACTCTTTAAAGTACTCTCTTTTTGTCTTTATCTTTTTTTGTACACTCGCATTCCATCACATTGAAAAAATTTCCTACTTACTCTATTACACGCTTCGAATTTTAAAAGAGCGCCTTGATTCAAACCTCCATTTTTCAATGCCTATACAAAATTTTTTGGCCAAGAGTCTCAAGACTCATAAGCATTTTGCTTGTAAAAGTATTAAATGAACGTGGGGTTCAAAAAGTAGTTGTAATAAATATTTTTGGTTTTTTACGGTATTTTTTATTCTGACAGGTCAATGATTAATCTATTACGGATCAAAATTCTATTTAAGAGTTTTTCATTAGCCAATAAATTATTGCATGTACAAAATGAAATTCGAATCCTGACACTTGCTTAAGCAGACTCGTGAACTAACTACTAGACTAATTCAGTTTAATTTTAGTGATAATAAATATTAATGAAAGAATTTGACTTCACAAATCTGGTGAAAACTAAATAGTAATAGATGATTTAAAAATGTATGTTCAAAATATCTTTTGTATTTTTAATATCAATATGAGATTAATTAATTTTTCAATTACACTCTTAATTTATTTATGATCATTGAATAATTATGAATGGTAGATATTTATTTATTTAAGATTGTTTAATCTATTATACCATTTTAAATATTATCAATTTTTTTATTATTTTTAAAATTTTGCCTAGATACTAGACAAACTGCTTGTAATTGTATAAAGTTTGTCTAAGTCTTAAGCGAACCTAATTCACGTGATTTGCACAGGTTTTTGATGAATTTTTTTAAATACTATAGATACTATCGAGTGAGAAGCTGCTCAGTAAAAATAATCACTCATCTCTCTCTTTCATCTTTTATTATATTTTTTTTATTTTTATTATGTAAAATGTCTCGGATACCATTGTTATTTATTTATTATGATGAAAAAATAGTATATAATTGAAATGAATCCGTTGTATTTAGTTATGCTCAAATGACTTTTGTATACATGCCAGCTGAAATAAGATGTCTAACAATATTAAAGAATTTTATAGTGCACGCTATTAGTCAACAACACACAAAGAGAATGAAAAAATCTATTATAAATATCCGACGGAAGTAGATGACACTTTGTTTTACAAAAGGTATAATCTTATTATTTATAGCGATTATTTAATTATTCTTATTATTTTATGTTTTATAGATGACACTTTTTATTATAATTTTATTATGTTATTATCAATTCTAATAAGATGTTGTGTGACTTAGGTATCAATACGTGATGATGAGGACATATGTCTAATAAGGAGTTAGCACAATCGTTGAAAAAATATATATCTCTTGGAGTTATTTGTTTTTCTCGTCGATTTATATAGAGGAATTTCTATGGACATTGGTGATGATATCCTCTCAAGTGGAACAGCTAGAACAAATATTAGAAAGTTAATGGTTGACAAAAACATGCCACTTGAGGGTAGTCAAGTGGGGTCAAATATTGAGGATTCTAATAATGGGATGTTGCAAAAAGATTTTGAATGCCGTAAGTGTAATGATCCAATTTTCAACATATCATGACCAATGCCAGTCATTAGGTGTTACCATCTGGTTAAATCCTAAGATTCTAGACTATATATTATTTATATTAATATGAGCCTGTAGCGTGTATTATAAGTGTGAATTATATAAGATTATATCAGTATTAGCTTTGATCATTAGGCGAATAACACATTCAAAAATAAAAGCGAAAAGCACAGATAGATATTTCACATAGATACGCCCAAAGGCTGAGTTTCATATAAAGGTTGTCATAGACCATATCAAATACTGATGATATATATATATATATACACACACACACACACACTAAGCATCAACTCCGGCTTCGTAAAAACTACCCTAGACTGGAGTCAGGCTACTATACAAAAGATCCTAAACTCTCATAAAATATATTAAATGTGAGGAAAAATATCCTTTACTAGTATCTAGCTATGCTTTTCCGGATGTAGCGTACTCCTATGAACTCGAAGTCAGATTAATAGTCATCGCGTCCTCCCAAGGTGGAAGGATATTAGACGGTGTCTCGTCGGAAGGAGTTGACAAAAAGTCATTAGACATGGCGGCAATGACGACCTTTCCTAAAGAACCGAATTGAGTATCCAACGGCTCCAAAGCCTAATAATCCAGCACAGACTCCACCAACATTGAAGGCTCAGGTACAGGGTCAAACTACTCAAGGTAAATAGGTTGAATGTTGAAAGGTGACTCTGACTCAGGCTTCGTTGTGTACAGCGACTGAGGAGAAAAAGCAGAGTAGGGACCTCCAGGGTGTAACTCAGATAGCAGAAAATCATAAGGAGAATCAGGATCGAACTCCTGACTAAGAAGGAGATGAGAGAAAGAGCGCTCAGAAAAAGCATAAGTGCGGGTTTGGATGTCATCCCATATGACTGTCCCACTCCATAGGGGATCCCAATAGTAGCTCGAAGTAGGAATCTCAAAGAACATGACTGCCGATCCCATCTGCGATGTGGGAAAAAAAAGGTGAGAACAAATGGTTCCCAACAAGGCGATAACAAAGAACAAAGAGGTTTTCGTGGTAAGCCTAGGTTTTGGGAGAATTTGGGTCCTAATTCTATGTTCAAAGTAGTCACACACATACAAGCAGTGAAACAAATAACAAAGCACAAGTAGCATTCACAAGCATTCAATTTAATTTCAAGCAAATGTACAATCAATTATACTGCATGCCTCATCCTAGTGCAGACCATGAACTCATGTGCTAGTTGCCTACCCACTCCTGACATTACCCAGATACAAGTTCTGAATATGGTTTTCCAGCTAGTGTGCTTCATTATAAAAGGTATTTGATCGCCATGTCAAATACAAAAACAAGCATCTGATCGCCATGTCAGAATTTCCTTCAAACTAAAAAACGACTCGACATTCTGTGGGCGTCCCCACACTTCTGGCTAGCCGTTTATAACACCATACTACCAGGTGACCATTACGCATCATTGGGTCTTTTGCTTCTTTTTGGGGTACAGTGTAGTGACTTAGTGTAGTGACTTATCGAAGGGGCTACCTTTACTCACTCAATACACTACCATGATATCATTTCATAGCTCAAGAGATTCTCTTACTCTTAACCTTTCCCCCTCGATACCATGTTGCCCAAGCTTTCATTAAATTTTATAAGTCTTTTATACTCTTATTTATCCTAAAAATGACACTCTACTATATTATCATTATATTTTTTCATAAAGACTATTTACCCCTAAGACTTACTTATTAATAATTTAGATCTTATTTTTCTCTAAATGACCATTTTAACCCTAAGTATCATAATTAATCATCTTAGTGTTAATTATTAATCAAGTTGGTAATTTACACTCTAATTTACCATATTAACTCTAAATATTTTATTAATACCTATTTTACCCTTATTAGCCTAAAGTGTTACATTTTTTTCTAGATTCTTGAATTTTTATCTTAGTTTTACCTTCTTACCCCTAATTCTTTACTAAGATTCTTATTTAGACTCAACCTTCATCTTATTTACAACTTGGATCTAGTTAGATTATATAATATTCCACTCTTACCTATAATGCTTCTATTTCATGTTTTTAGTCCTAAACTCCATTAATTACATAATTAACCCTAATATCTAGCTTTCCTGAGTGTCACTCTTGGAATATCATACAATTTTTTCTAGGATCATACTCTAAGTTTAACCTCTTTTCATCATATCTTTCACTTACCTTCTTAATCATCTTCCTAAATATTCATTTTAAAACTTATTCTTACATCTTAGTGTCTTTTATAATTATGAAGTTCACCGCCAAGTGCTTCTCATTGTTCGTCACTCAATAATATATTTAGGCATAGTACTCATGTTCACACATAGCATTCATTTCATCAAAATGAAGAAATTCATCATATAATTAATATTCATGCAATTCATGCATCATACACCTTTAAAGAGAGCATACACATATCAATTATCAAGCATAAAAGTCAAACAAGTATTATCACCCTTACCTTAGTCTTGATAGTCACCATAAAACACGTTAGAAACACTAAACCTTCCAAACAAAGGCAACTTGATAATTAATGGAAAATCAATGCTTATAGCCGAAACTTAGGAGCAATGGAGGAGATGACATGTAACATCCTTTAGCTTGAAATGCTAGCCTCCAACCGTATGCTCCTTGTGATTTCTAAGTGTGATTATCTAAACCAAGAAGAAAACAAGATGATCTCTCATGGAGACTGGTGCACGAAATTGTGATCTCCAGGTTCGAATAATCCCTGGTAATGGCTCCAAAGCTTGGTGCTCTGATCTTAATTCATAATTGTCACAACTTCGATACAACTAACCAGCAAGTGCACTGGGTCATGAATGGATATCTTAGAAGCGAAATAAGATGAATTGAATAGAAAACAATAGTATTTGCATTAATCTTTGAGGAACAGCAAAGCTCCACACCTTAATCTATGGAGTGTAGAAACTCTACCGTTAAAAATACATAAGTGAAGGTCCAGGCATGGCCGAGATGGCCAGCCCCCAAAACGTGATCACAGNCCATGGTGATGAGCTTCTTGCGCCTCTTGAGCTCCATGACTGGGCTCTCTTGCTTGCTCCATCTTTTTCTTAGTGATGGGCTTGTCCTCCTTAATGAGGATATCTCCCTCTATGTCAATCCCAGCCGAATTGCATAGGTGGCAAATGAGGTGAGGAAAGGCTAACCTTGCCATGGTGGAGGACTTGT
>NC_029788.2:98627341-98653409 GCF_000816755.2 Arachis ipaensis
CTGTTTGTATCTTTCCCAAGCTTTATAGAGGGATTCACCTTCTTTCTGTCTGATGGTTTGAACATCAGCTCTAAGCTTGCTCAGTTTTTGAGGAGGAAAGTACTTGGCTAAGAAAGCCGTGACCAGCTTATCCCAAGAGTTCAGGCTGTCTTTGGGTTGAGAATCCAACCATAATCTAGCTCTGTCTCTTACAGCAAAGGGGAAAAGCATGAGCCTGTAGACTTCAGGATTTACTCCATTAGTCTTAACAGTATCACATATCTGCAAGAATTCAGTTAAGAACTGAAAAGGATCTTCGGATGGAAGTCCATAAAACTTGCAGTTCTGCTGCATCAGAGAAACTAATTGAGGTTTCAGCTCAAAGTTGTTTGCTCCAATGGCAGGAATGGAGATGCTTCTTCCATGTAAATTGGAATTAGGTGCAGTAAAGTCACCAAGCATCTTCCTTACATTATTATTATTTTCGGCTGCCATCTCCTCTGCCTGTTCAAAAATTTCTGAAAGGTTATCTCTGGATTGTTGTATTTTAGCTTCTCTTAATTTTCTCTTCAGAGTCCTTTCAGGTTCTGGATCTGCTTCCACAAGAATGTTCTTATCCTTGCTCCTGCTCATATGACAAAGAAGGCACAGAAAAATAATAATAATAATAATAGAGATCCTTTATACCACAGTATAGGGATCCCTTTGTGAGTGGAAGAAAAGAGGGGGAGACAAAGCACGTGATGTAAAGGAAGAAATGCAACTGTACGAATGGAAGAGATGTGAGATGAGATGTTAGGATATGAATGAATAAATAGAATGAGATGGGGGAGGAATAATTTTCGAAAATTATTTTGAAAAAGGGTTAGTGATTTTTGAAAATTGATTTTTGAAAATTGTTAGTACATTTTTTTTTTCGAAAATTTTTTAAAATAAAAAAAATAAAAATAAAAATAATTAGTTAATTAAAAAGAAATTTTTGAAAAAGAGGGAAGATATTTTCGAAAATGAGAGAGAGAGAGAGAGTTAGGTAGTTTTTCTTGGCCAAAGTATGGACTATTATATATTTCTGGAAAGCCCTGGATGTCTACTTTCCAACGCAATTGGAAGCGCGTCATTTCAAGTTCTGTAGCTCCAGAAAATCCACTTTGAGTGCAGGGAGGTCAGAATCCAACAGCATCAGCAGTCCTTTTTCAACCTCTGAATCTGATTTCTGCTCAGGTCCCTCAATTTCAGCCAGAAAATACCTGAAATCACAGAAAAACACACAAACTCATAGTAAAGTCCAGAAATGTGAATTTAACATAAAAACCAATGAAAACATCCCTAAAAGTAACTAGATCCTACTAAAAACATACTAAAAACAATGTCAAAAAGCATATAAATTATCCGCTCATCAGAGACTCCTCAAAACCAAAAAGAGTGGAGTGAAAATGAGGATAGTTTATGCACTTTTTTTTTGGCTGAATTTTTGAAGAAGAAAGAAGAAAAATGGAAAAATAAACTTGGAATTTTGATGCTCGAAGGAATGGCGGAATACTCCTTGAATTAGTGAGGTGAAAGTATATGGAATCAACACAAAAAATTATTCACGTACACACATTCTTCTTTGTGCCATTACTGCACGTTCTTCTTCTTCTTGCTGCACGTTCTTCTTCTTCTTCTTCGTCTTTGATGAGCGGATAATTTATACTCTTTTTGGCATTGTTTTTACATAGTTTTTAGTATGTTTTAGTTACTTTTTGTTATATTTTTATTAGTTTTTATTCAAAAATTACATTTCTGGACTTTACTATGAGTTTGTGTATTTTTCTGTGATTTCAGATATTTTCTGGCTAAAATTGAGGGACCTGAGCAAAAATCTGATTCAGAGGCTGAAAAAGGACTACAGATGCTGTTGGATTCTGACCTTCCTACACTCGAAGTAGATTTTCTGGAGCTACAGAAGCCTAATTGGTGCGCTCTCAATTGCTTTGGAAAGTAGACATCCTGGGCTTTCCAGAAATATATAATAGTCCATACTTTGCCCGAGATTTGATGGCCCAAACTGGCATTCAAAGACAGCCTAAAATATCTTGGCGTAAAACGCCCAAACTGGCACCAGAATTGGAGTTAAACGCCCAAACTGGAACCAAAGCTGGGGTTTAACTCCAGGAACAGCCTATGCACGAAAAAGCTTCAATGCTCAGCCCAAGTACATACCAAGTGGGCTCCGGAAGTGGATTTCTGCACTATCTGCACTTAATTACACATTTTCTGTAACCCTAGGTTACTAGTTTAGTATAAAAACTACTTTTAGAGATTTATTTTATATCTTTAATCTTATGTTCCTATTTTGATTGTACACGTTTGGAGGCTGGCCTCACGGCCATGCCTAGACCTTTCAGTTATGTATTTTCTACGGTGGAGTTTCTACACCCCACAGATTAAGGTGTGGAGCTCTGCTGTTCTTCATGAATTAATACAATTACTACTATTTTTCCTTCAATTCACGCCTACTTCTCCAAGATATACTCTTGTTCTTAATTCAGTTAAGTCAGAATGAAGGGGTGACCCGTGACAATCACCCAATCTTCGTTACTCGCTTAGCCAAGATCGCGTGCATGACAACCACAAAGTGGTCTACATGATGTTCAACGTAGTCATTGGACGACAGCCGGAGTATATTCTTTTGGGTTCACAATCAACGATCCACATTGTCTCTCCTGACAACAGAGCATTTGAATATGATATTAGAACCTTCGTGGTATAGGCTAGAACCATTGGCAGCATTCCTGAGATTCGAAAAGTCTAAACCTTGTCTGTGGTATTCCGAGTAGGATCTGGGAAGGGATGACTGTGCCGAGCTTCAAACTTGCGAATGTTGGGCGCAGTGACAGTGTGCAAAAGGACAATGGTCCTATTCCGATGCTAGCGGGAACCGACAGATGATTAGCCGTGCAGTGACAGTGCATATGGATTTGTTTTCATCCGAGATGATCATACAGTTTGCCATGGAAGGAGGTAACGTATGGTTGGAAGAAGGCAATAGGAAAGCAGAGGTTCAGAAGCAACAAAGCATCTCCAGACGCTTATCTGAAATTCCCACCATTGAATTACATAAGTATCTCTATCTTATTTTCTGTTTTATTTATATTTTAATTATCAAAACCTCATAACCATTTGAATCCACGTGACTGAGATTTACAAGGATGACCATAGCTTGCTTCAAGCCGACAATCTCCGTGGGATCGACCCTTACTCACGTAAGGTTTATTACTTGGACGACCCAGTGCACTTGCTGGTTAGTTACACGGAATTGTGAAAAAGTCTTGAAATCACGTTCTCCCACACCAAGTTTTTGGCACTATAGCCAGGGAACGAACAATCACGATTTCGGCGTACCAAGTTTTTGGCGCTGTTGCCAGGGATTGTTTGAGTTTGGACAACTGACGGTCTATCTTGTTGCTCAGATTAGGTAATTTTATTTTATGTTTAAGCTTTTTAATTTTTATTTAATTTCAAAAAAAAAAATTGTGTTCTTCAGAATTTTTAAGAATGAATTCTAGAGTTTCATCATGATTTGTTAAAGCCTGGCTGGCTGTTAAGCCATGTCTAAATTTTTTTGGACTGAGGCTTCCACTTATCATTGCAAGAGCCTTTGGATTCCCTTCTAATTGCCTGTTGTATGTCTGATTTGTATGCTGAAGCTTGGCTGGCCATTTGGCCATGTCTAATCTTTTGGACCGAAGCTTTCACTTAAAGCTTGGCTGGCTATTTAGCCATGTCTAAATTTTTGGACCGAAGCTTTAGACTAACATTGCATGATTCTTGGAATTCTTATTAAAAATTTTGTATCTTTTTATTTTTTTTCCAAATTAATTTTCGAAAAATTACAAAAAAATTAATAAAACCATAAAAACCAAAAAAAATTTATATTTCTTGTTTGAGTCTTGTGTCAAATTTTAAGTTTGGTGTCAATTGCATCTTTTTAATCTTTCTTCAAAAGTTTTCGAAAATCCATGCATTGAGTTTTGTTCTTCATTGATCTTCAAGTTGTTCTTGATGAATTTCTTTGTTTGATC
Organism: Arachis ipaensis; assembly: GCF_000816755.2. Classification (NCBI taxonomy): domain Eukaryota; kingdom Viridiplantae; phylum Streptophyta; class Magnoliopsida; order Fabales; family Fabaceae; genus Arachis; species Arachis ipaensis. Next base: position 98,631,385 of record NC_029788.2, read on the forward strand.
TTTAAATTTTTCTTTTTTGGTGTCTTTTCTTGTTTTTCATATGCATTCTTGAATTGTTAGTGTCTATAGAATAAAAATTTTTAAGTTTGGTGTTTTGCATGTCTTTCTTTTCTTAAAAATTTTCAAAAACATATTCTTGGTGTTCATCATGATCTTCAAAGTGTTTTTGGTGTTCATCTTGACATTCAAAGTATTCTTGCATGCATTAGTTATTTTGATTTTAATTTCTTATGTCTTGTATCATTTTTATGTTTTTCACTTTCCTCATTAATTTCAAAAATAAAAAAATATCTTTCCCTTATCCTTCTCATAAATTTCGAAATTTTAAATTGATTTAGTCAAAAGTTTTAAAATTTGGTTGTTTCTTATGAGTCAAGTCAAAATTTCAAATTAAAAATTCTAACTTTTTCAAATCTTTTTCAAAAATAAAATCTTTTTCTTTTTTTTATTATTTTCGAAAAAAAATTTCAAAATCAATTTTCAAAATCTTTTTCTTAATTTTAGTTCATATTTTCGAAATTAATACTAACATTTAATATTTTGATTCAAAAATCTCAAGTTGTTACTTGCCTATTAAGAAAGGTTCAATCTTTAAATTCAAAAATCATATCTTTTAATTTCTTGTTAGTCAAGTAATCAACTTTAATTTTCAAAATCAAATCTTTTTAAATTTCCTTTTCAATCTTCTTCAAAATAAATTTCAATCATATCTTTTTCAAAATCTTCTCTAACTTCTTATCTTTTCAAAATTGATTTTCAAATCTTTTGCATTTAACCACTTAACTTTTTGTTTGATTTTAAAAAGTTTTCTATTTCAATCTTATTTTTTTCAAAACTACCTAACTACTTTTCTCTCTCTTATTTTCGAAAACTCCTCACCACTTTTTTAAAATTTCTTTTTAATTAACTAATTATTTTAAATTTTAATTTTATTTTATTCCTTTTAATAATTTCAAATACTAACCAATAATTAAAATAAAAAAACAAAAATATTTTCCTTTTATTTTAATTTAAAATTCTCTCTCTCTCTCTATCTCTCTCTCTCTCTCTCTTCTCTTTCTATTTATTTATTTATTCACTAACACTTCTCTTCTTCTTATAATTCGAACCCTCTCTCCCTCTCCGTGTTCGAATTCTTCATCTTCTCTCTTCTTCATTATACTCTTCTATTCTTCTACTCACATAAAGGAATCTCTATACTGTGATATAGAGAATTCCTATTCTTTTCTGTTCTCTTCTTTTTCATAAGAGCAGGAGCAAGGATAAGAATATTCTTGTTGAAGCTGATCCGGAACCTGAAAGGACTCTAAAGAGGAAGCTAAGAGAAGCTAAAGCACAACACTCTGGAGAGGACCTGACAGAATTTTTTGAAAAAGAAGAAGAGATGGCCGAACCCAACAACAATGGTGGAGATACAAGGAAGATGCTTGGTGACTTTATTGCACCCTCTTCTGACTTCTGTGGAAGAAGCATTTGAATTCCTGCAATTGGAGCAAACAACTTTGAGCTTAAGTCTCAATTAGTTTTTCTAATGCAACAGAACTGCAAGTTTCATGGACTTCCATTGGAAGATTCTCATCAGTTCTTAGCTGAATTCTTGCAAATATGTAACACTGTTAAGACCAATGGGGTTAATCTTGAGGTCTAAAAACTTATGCTTTTCCCCTTTGCTGTAAAAGACAGAGCTAGGACATGGTTGGACTCACAACCTAAAGATAGCCTGAACTCTTGGAAAAAGTTGGTCAATGCTTTCTTGGCCAAGTTCTTTCCACCTCAAAAGTTGAGCAAGCTTAGAGTGGAAGTCCAAACCTTCAGACAGAAGGAAGGTGAATCCCTCTATGAAGCTTGGAAAAGATACAAGCAATTGATCAGAAGGTGTCCTTCTGACATGTTTTCAGAATGGAGCATCATATGTATATTCTATGATGGTCTGTCTGAATTGTCCAAGATGTCATTGGATCACTCTGCTGGAGGATCTCTTCATCTGAAGAAGACGCCTGCAAAAACCCAGGAACTCATTGAAATGGTTGCAAATAACCAGTTCATGTACACTTCTGAAAGGAATCCTGTGAATAATGGGACAACTCAGAAGAAAGGAGTTCTTGAGATTAATACTCTGAATGCCATATTGGCTCAGAACAAAATATTGACTCAGAAAGTCAATATGATTTCTCAGAGTCTGACTGGAATGCAAGCTGCTTCCTGCAGTACTAAAGAAGCTTCCTCTGAAGAAGAAGTCTATGATCCTGAGAATCCTGGAATGGAAGAAGTGAATTACATGGGAGAATCCTATGGAAACACCTATAATCCTTCATGGAGGAATCATCCTAATCTCTCATGGAAGGATCAACAGAAGCCCAATCAAGGTTTCAATAATAGTAATGGTGGGAGAACACGGTTTGGCAATAACAAACCTTTTCCATCATCTTCTCAGCAATAGACAAAGAATTCTAAGCAAAGCCACTCTGACTTAGCAACTGTAGTCTCTGATCTAGCAACTGTAGTCTCTGATCTATCTAAGACCACTCTCAGTTTCATGACTGAAGCAAGGTCCTCCATTAGAAATTCGGAGGCATAAGTGGGTCAGCTGAGTAAAAAATTTACTGAACTCCCTTCTAGTACTCTCCCAAGCAATACAGAAGAGAATCCAAAAAGAGAGTGCAAGGCCATAAATATAACCAACATGGCCGAACCTGGAGAGGAAGAGAAGGCAGTGATTTTCAATGAGGAAGACCTCAATGGACGTCCACTGGCCACTAAGGAGTTCCCTATTGAGGAACTAAAGGAATCTGAGGCTCAGATAGAGACCATAGAGATTCCACTAAACTTACTGTTGCCATTCATGAGCTCTGATGAGTATTCTTCCTCTAAAGAGGATGAAGATATTGCTGAAGAGCAAGTTGCTCAATATCTAGGAGCAATCATGAAGCTGAATGCCAAGTTATTTGGTAATGAGACTTGGGAGGATGAACCCTCATTGCTCATCAATGAACTAAATGATCTGTTTCAACTGAAATTACCTCAGAAGAAACAGGATCCTGGAAAGTTCTTAATACCTTGTACCATAGGCGCCATGACCTTTGAGAAGGCTCTGTGTTACCTGGAGTCAGGGATAAACCTCATGCCCCTCTCTGTAATGGAGAAACTAGGAATCTTTGAGGTACAAGCTGCAAGAATCTCACTAGAGATGGCAGACAATTCAAGGAAACAGGCTTATGGACTTGTAGAGGATGTCTTAGTGAAGGTTGAAAGCCTGTACATCCCTGCTGATTTTATAATCCTAGATACTGGGAAGGAAGAGGATGAATCCATCATCCTTGGAAGACCCTTCCTAGCCACAGCAAGAGCTGTGATTGATGTGGACAGAGGAGAGCTAGTCCTTCAATTGAATGAGGACTACCTTGTGTTTAAGGCTCAAGGATCTTCTTCTATAACCATGGAGAGAAAGCATGAAAAGCTTCTCTCAATACAGAGTCAAACAGAGCCCTGACACTCAACTTCTAAGTTTAGTGTTAGGAGGCCAATATAAAGCTCTGAGTCTCTGTGAAGCTCTCTAAGAGCTCATTGTCAAGCTATTGACATTAAAGAAGCGCTTATTGGGAGGCAACCTAATGTTATTTAATTATATTTATTTATTTTCTATTGTTATTTTATGTTTTCTTTAGGTTGATGATCATGTGAAGTCACAAAACAACAAAAAAAATAAATAAAAAACAGAGTGAAAAATAACATTAAAAATAGCACACCCTGGAGGATAGGCTTACTGGCATTTAAACGCCAGTAAGGATAGCAGAATGGGCGATTAACGCCAGAAAGGGCTGTTTGGCATTTGGCTGGCATTAAACGCCAGAAATGGGCAGCAGAGTGGCGTTTAACGCCAAGAAAGGTAGCAGGGCTAGCGTGTAACGCCAGGAAAGGTAGCAGAGTTGGCGTTAAACGCTAGAATTGGCACAGAATGGACGTTTGAACGCCAGAATGGTGCAGGGACTCAAATTCCTAGACATCTCAGGATTTATGGACCCCACAAGATCCCCACCTACCCCCACCTCTTCTTCTCTCCTCTTCACACCTTTCCATAACCCTCTTTCCCAAACACCCTTGACCAATCCCATCAATAACTCTTCCACAAACACCCCTCACCTATCAAATCCTACCCTCTTCCCCACAACCTCTTCACCACTCACATCCATCCATCATTAAACCCCACCTACCTCACCATTCAAATTCAAACCATTCCCTCCCAAACCCACCCACACATGGCCGAATTCCCTCTCTCCCTTACCCTATAAATACCCCTCCTTACCACCTTCAATTTCACACATCATACACAATACACCCCCTTGGCCGAACCTACACCCCCTCCATCTCCTCCAATTCTTCTTCTTCTACTCATTTCTTTCTTCTTTTACTCGAGGACGAGCAACCATTCTAAGTTTGGTGTGGAAAAAGCTAAAGCTTTTTGTTTTTTATAACCACTAATGGCACCTAAGGCCAGAGAAACCTCTAGAAAGAGGAAAGGAAAGACAATTGCTTCCACCTCCGAGTCATGGGAGATGGAGAGATTCATCTCAAAGGTCCATCAAGACCACTTCTATGAAGTTTTGGCTAGGAAAAAGGTGATCTCCGAGGTCCCCTTCAAGCTCAAAAAGAGCGAATATCTGGAGATCCGACATGAAGTTCGAAGAAGAGGTTGGGAAATCCTCACCAACCCCATTCAACAAGTCGAGATCTTAATAGTTCAAGAGTTCTATTCCAATGCATGGATCACTAAGAACCATGACCAAAGTGTGAACCCGAACCCAAAGAATTGACTCACAATGGTTCGGGGGAAATACTTGGATTTTAGTCCAGAAAATGTGAGGTTAGCATTCAACTTGCCAATGATGCAAGGAGATCCTCACCCTTTCACTAGAAGGGTCAACTTTGATCAAAGGTTGGACCAAGTCTTTAGGAAAATTTGTGTAGAAGGTACTCAATGGAAGCGAGATTCAAGAGGCAAGCCGGTTCAACTAAGAAGGCTTGACCTCAAACCCATGGCTAGGGGATGGTTGGAGTTCATCCAACGCTCTATAATTTCAACTAGCAACCGGTCTGAAGTTATAATAGACCGGGCTATCATGATCCATAGTATCATGAACGGAGAGGAAGTAGAAGTTCATGAGATCATATCTTTAGAACTCTACAAGGTGGCAGATAAGCCCTCTACTTTGGCAAGGTTAGCCTTCCCTCATCTCATTTGTCACCTATGCAATTTAGCTGGAATTGTCATAGAGGAAGACACCCTCATTGAAGAGGATAAGCCCATCATTAAGAAAAGGATGGAGCAAACAAGAGAGCCCACTCATGGACCTCAACAAGAGCATGAGGAAATTCCTCATCATGAAATTCCTGAGATGCCTCTATTTTCCTTCACAAAACTATTGGGAGCAAATCAACACCTCCCTAGAAGAATTAAGTTCCAACATGGGACAACTAAAGATGGAGCACCAAGACCATTCCATCCTCCTCCATGAAATTAGAGAAGACTAAAGAGCCATGAGGGAGGAGCAACAAAGGCAAGGAAGAGACATTGAGGGGCTCAAGCACTCCATAAGATCTTCAAGAGGAAGAACTAGCCGCCATCACTAAGGTGGACCCGTTCTTTAATTTCCTTGTTCTTATTTTTCTGTTTTTCGAAAATTATGCTTTATGTTTTGTCTATGTTTGTGTCTTTATTACATGATCATTAGTGTCTAGTGTCTATGCCTTAAAGCTATGAATGTCCTCTGAATCCATCACCTTTCTTAAATGAAAAATGTTTTTAATTGCAAAAGAACAAGAAGTACATGATTTTGAATTATATCTTGAAATTAGTTTAATTATTTTGATGTGGTGGCAATACTTTTTGTTTTCTGAATGAATGCTTGAACAGTGCATATTTTTGAATTTGTTGTTTATGAATGTTAAAATTGTTGGCTCTTGAAAGAATAATGAAAAAGGAAAAATGTTATTGATAATCTGAAAAATCATAAAATTAATTCTTGAAGCAAGAAAAAGCAGTGAATATAAAGCTTGCGAAAAAAAATATGGCAAAAAAAAGTATAAAGAAAAAAAAAGCAAGCAGAAAAAGCCAGTAACCCTTTAAACCAAAAGGCAGGGTAGAAAAAGGATCTAAGGCTTTGAGCATTAATGGATAGGAGGGCCCAAAGGAATAAAATCCTGGCCTAATCGGCTAAACCAAGCTGTCCCTAACCATGTGCTTGTGGCGTGAAGGTGTCAAGTGAAAGCTTGAGACTGAGCGGTTAAAGTCGTGGTCCAAAGCAAAAAGAGTGTGCTTAAGAGCTCTGGACACCTCTAACTGGGGACTCTAGCAAAGCTTAGTCACAATCTGAAAAGGTTCACCCAGTTATGTGTCTGTGGCATTTATGTATCTGGTGGTAATACTGGAAAACAAAATGCTTAGGGTCACGGCCAAGACTCATAAAGTAGCTGTGTTCAAGAATCAACATACTGAACTAAGAGAATCAATAACACTATCTGAATTCTGAGTTCCTATAGATGCCAATCATCCTAAACTTTAAAGGATAAAGTGAGATGCCAAAACTGTTCAGAAGCAAAAAGGCTACAAGTCCTGCTCATCTAATTGAAGCTAATCTTCATTGATAAGTTTGGAATTCATTGTATATTCTCTTCTTTTATCCTATTTTGTTTTCAGTTGCTTAGGGACAAGCAACAATTTAAGTTTGGTGTTGTGATGAGCGGATAATTTATACCCTTTTGGGCATTGTTTTTACATAGTTTTTAGTTACTTTTTATTATATTTTTATTAGTTTTTTTTCAAAAATTACATTTCTATACTTTACTATGAGTTTGTGTATTTTTCTATGATTTCAGGTATTTTCTGGCTGAAATTGAGGGACCTGAGCAAAAATCTGATTCAGAGGCTGAAAAAGGACTACAGATGCTGTTGGATTCTGACCTATCTACACTCGAAGTGAATTTTCTGGAGCTACAGATACCCAATTGGCGGGCTCTTAATTGCGTTGGAAATTAGACATCCTGGGCTTTCCAGCAATATATAATAGTCTATACTTTTCTCGAGATTTGATGGCCCAAACTGGCATTCAAAGACAGCCTAAAACATCTTGGCGTAAAACGTCCAAACTGGCACCACAATTGGAGTTAAACGCTCAAACTGGAACCAAAGCTGGGGTTTAACTCCAGGAATAGCCTATGCACGAAAAAGCTTCAATGCTCAGCCCAAGCACACACCAAGTGGGCCCCGAAAGTATATTTCTGCACTATCTGCACTTAGTTACTCATTTTCTGTAACCCTAGGTTACTAGTTTAGTATAAAAACTACTTTTAGAGATTTATTTTATATCTTTAATCTTATGTTCCTATTTTGATTGTACACATTTGGAAGCTGGCCTCACGGCCATGCCTAGACCTTTCACTTATGTATTTTCTACGGTGGAGTTTCTACACCCCATAGATTAAGGTGTGGAGCTCTGCTATTCTTCATGAATTAATGCAATTACTATTGTTTTTCCTTCAATTCACACCTACTTCTTCTCCAAGATATACTCTTGTTCTTAATTCAGTTAAGTCAGAATAAAGGGGTGACCCGTGACAATCACCCAATCTTCGTTACTCGCTTAGCCAAGATCGCGTGCCTGACAACCACAAAGCGGTCTACATGATGTTCAACGTAGTCATTGGACGACAGCCAGAGTATATTCTTTTGGGTTCACAATCAACGATCCACATTGTCTCTCCTGACAACAGAGCATCTGAATCTGATATTAGAACCTTCGTGGTATAGGCTAGAACCATTGGCAGCATTCCTGAGATCCGAAAAGTCTAAACCTTGTCTGTGGTATTTCGAGTAGGATCTGGGAAGGGATGACTGTGATGAGCATCAAACTTGCGAATGTTAGGCGCAGTGACAGTGTGCAAAAGGACAATGGTCCTATTCCAACGCTAGCGGAAACCGACAGATGATTAGCCGTGCGGTGACAGCGCATATGGATTTGTTTTCATCCGAGAGGATCATACAGCTTGCCATAGAAGGAGGTAACGCATGGTTGGAAGAAGGCAATAGGAAAGCAGAGGTTCAGAAGCAACAAAGCATCTCCAGACGCTTATCTAAAATTCCCACCATTGAATTACATAAGTATCTCTATCTTATTTTCTGTTTTATTTATATTTTAATTATCAAAACCTCATAAACATTTGAATCCACGTGACTGAGATTTACAAGGATGACCATAGCTTGCTTCAAGCCGACAATCTCCGTGGGATCGACCCTTACTCACGTAAGGTTTATTACATGGACGACCCAGTGCACTTGCTGGTCAGTTACACGGAATTGTGAAAAAGTCTTGAAATCACGTTCTCCCACACCAAGTTTTTGGCACTATAGCCAGGGAACGAACAATCAAGATTCCGGCATACCAGTCTTCGTTATTTTTTTCTTTCGTTATCGTCGTCGCCAACACCACCACCACCACCACCACCACCACCTCCTCCTCCTCCTCCTCCTCCTTCTTTTTTCATTGGAATTTCTCCTCCTCCTTCCTTTTCCTCCTTCTCCTCTATCATCAGTTTTCTCGTTGTTGAAGATAATGAATAATTAAAATTCAGATTGTCAATTGAACCAATACAAAATTGATTATTGTTTTGAATCCAATCAAGTGACTGAGGTGTGGTTCGATTCTAGTTAATATTTTTGTTAGTAGTTTATGATTCTGTAGGTGAATAATGTTGTTTTTGTTTGTGAAAATTGTTGTTCATCGTTGAAGGTTTGAATTGAATGTAATGTAAAAGTTCTGCCTTAAAGAAAATATTTTTCTATATTTACAGCAAATTTGGGTGTAATACGAAGATATTTGGGTGTATTGTTTAAGAATTTTCAGCGTATGTGTGCTGATATGTTCTGCATAATTCAAAACTCTTCTTCTCCTTCCTCCTCATCTTCTGCTACTTCTTCTTCTTCTTTTTCATCATCATTATTATTTCTTATTCATATTTTTTTCTTGTTTTATCTTCTCAAGTTTCTTTTTGTTTTACATACTCTCTTAACAAGAATAAAAAAAATCAAACAAAGAAGAAGAAGAAATACATAATGATACAAAATTACTTGAAAGGGGATGAACTTACATTCATTCAACTAAAAAAAGAAAGAAAGAAGAAAAAAAAGAAGAAGAAAAAAATGCAGCATTAGAGGAAACATTTTTCTGTATTTGCAGCAAATTTGCGTATAACACGAAGATATTTGGGTGTATTGTTTAAGAATTTTCGGTGTATGTGTGCTGATAAGTTCTGCATAATTCAAAACTCTTCCTCTTCCTCCTCCTCATCTTCTGCTGCTTCTTCTTCTTCTTTTTTTCATCATCATCACCATCTTTTTCTTCTTTTTTTCTTATTCATCTTTTTCTTTTTGTTTTATCTTCTCAAGTTTCTTCTTGTTTTACTCTCTTAACAAGAATAAAAACAAAAAAATCAAATAAAAAAGAAGAAGAAACACATAATGCTATAAAATTACTTGGAAGATAATGAACTTACATTCATTCAACTAAAAGAAAGAAAGAAATAAGGAAAAAAAGAAGAAGAAAAAAAATGTAGGCATTAGAGAAAATATTTTTCTGTATTTGCAGCTAATTTAGGTGTAACACAAAAATATTTGGGTGTATTGTTTAAGAATTTTCGGTGTATGTGTGCTGATAAGTTCTGCATAATTCAAAACTCTTCCTCTTTCCTCTTCCTCATCTTCTGCTGCTTCTTCTTCTTCATCTTCTTATTTTATATTCTCATAATTCTTCTTGAGAGAAAAAAATCAAACAAAAAAAAATACATAATATTGCAAAATCAATAGAAAGATGAGGAGGAAAAAATGCAGCAATAACAACAGTAATAAAAAAATGACGATGAAGATGAAACACGCGAAAAAAAGGAGGAGAAACGCAAAGAAGAAGGAGAAGAAGAAGGAAGAGGAGGAGGAGGAGGAGGAACGCGGGATACAAAGAAGAACAACGTGATTTCATGCGCGCGTTATACAAGTGAATTTTGTTGAGTTAGAGTTAACTTGTATGACTTGTATGCTAAAAAGACTTTTATGTGTAGCAATACTCTTAATTTTATAATGATTCTGTTAGAGAACTAACTAGGAGGATAGCCAACTAGAGTCAACTAGTTGAAAAATAAAAGGTCTGCTATAAAAAAAAAATAACTTTCTACTATCCTAATTTTTTAAATTTTAAAATTAAAAATACAAAGAATTAACTTAAATTGACTTATCTTAAATTAGCTCTCTAAATTATTTATGAAAAAGAGATTACAAACATTGATTAAATGTTTAATAAGGGCACTTGAAGCACAAGAAGCAGAACCCCACAAGAAGTAAGGTTGCTTGGAGCGGACGCATGGTTGGATCACACAAAGTGGACTTGTAACACCCACGCGCAACGCGTCACACCTTCGATTCCATTCATACCCAGTTACCCACATCGTGGCACTTTTGGACTCACTCTCTCCGCACCATTTTAATATTCATAATTTTATATACACAATTATTATTATTTTTTATATAAAAATGTAAAAATCATATATATATGTATCATTTTCTTAATGTTTCAACCTGATATGTGTTGTGGCCCACTAAACTAAATAACCGTTTCTCAACAAAGTTTATCTAGTTTTTGTGCTTGCTACCCACAAAAGAAAACTAGTTATGTCTTTATCATCTATTTACCTGACCTGGAAGGAATGTATATGTAAGGCAATTTAAGTAATACATTGAACGACTCTTGTCCATATATCAAAATAGCTTTTAGGGGATGCATATCTTCAACCATAAATGCAGCTAAATACTCAAGTGTCTGCTACAATATAATCAACCCAAATTAGCGGAAAATAATATGCAGCAACTTGTCCATTACGTTTTCATGAACTTCAAAGAGACAAAATTAAGATGTTTGAAACACAGAACAAAAAGTAGAGTAATTATGGATCTCTCACTCGATTTTAGTTCATCAATTCTCTCCATTTTTAAAGTTGTGTAATTAAGGTATACACAAAATCAATTGTAAAATACATTTAATTTTGCTCTTTAAATATGATCCAGAATTGGTATGCTGATATTTGTACACACGTGCAATCTTTGTATATATCATGAATAGCAGAATGGGTGTGGTAATTACCACATTTTATAACTTCTCCGCACTTCTTTTAATTCAATAATGAGCTTTAACGATTAATCTAAAATCAAGAATTATTACATTATTATTTATTAAGATATTCTCATATAGTATCTAAGTTATATAGTATATCTATTTTATTGTTTTATTATATATTGGGCGTTAATATTGTAAGAAGATAAACCCAAATAATAAAATAATATTATAAAAAAATCTAATTATTCTATTATATTAATTTGTTAACCAATTAATTAATCATGTGTTTTCTATTTTAAAGGAACCATTATCAATTTTATTTAATTTAAACTTTATATATGATATACTTGGCACTATTATAACTATCTCAGTAAAAAGAGCTAAAAAAATCGAAAAAGTAACATTTTCTATTTTGAAATAATTTAAAGAAGAAAAAGTCTGGAAGCAGTAATTTTGTTAAAATTTAGTTTGTATTTAAACAACAAAAAAAAAGTGTTTATATTATTGGATGTAATTTTATACTATTAAAAATATTGATAATGACTAATTGATGGTTACAAATCACAAAATCTGTAGTTTGTATTTAAACAACAAAAAAAAAGTGTTTATATTATTGGATGTAATTTTATACTATTAAAAATATTGATAATGACTAATTGATGGTTACAAATCACAAAATCTGTAGTTTGTATTTAAACAACAAAAAAAAAGTGTTTATATTATTGGATGTAATTTTATACTATTAAAAATATTGATAATGACTAATTGATGGTTACAAATCACAAAATCTGTTGGCCCTAGCATTTCTCTTTAAATAATTAACCTACATTTTAATATTCTTTTTTCTAATTTTGAATGAAAAGCATATTGAAACACCGAAGAATAGCATCTTATGTTTCAAAATAATTCAAATATTTTTTTTTTAGATAAAAAATTGTGGCTCAACACGACAACTGAACAAGAAGATTTATTTGTTGGGATGTGAACACAGATGCATCTATGTTCTATGACGAGTTCCCTCGTCTCCCTGATTTCCCATGCATGTCTTCATCTTCTTCGTCTTCAACTGCAGCGCTTCCATTGAAGGATTTAGCATTCTCAACCACCTCTACCGCAACAACCTCTTTGTCTTCGTCATCTGCTTCTTCTTGGGCTGTTCTGAAGCCAGAAGCTGAGGATAATATAACGACGGAGAGTGGAACTGTAGCAATAAACAACAACTTTATATGCAGCATCATGATCCATTGGAAACTCCTATGGGAGCGTTGTCCTCAACAGCTTCCACGGAGATTTCGTAGGCCAAGTTTTCCCATCAAAGCTTACATAAAAGTTGATAATCCAAAATTTCGTTAATCAAACGTTAATTAAAGGTGAGTCTTATCTCTATTGATAATTTTAATCAAAAATGTATTTGTTTAGTTAATTTTCTTTTCCATCATTTGAGAAATGACTTTGAGAAGAGTAAGATTAATGTTCTTGCATCATTAGTTTGATTTTGTTGAGACCTGATATCAAAATGGGTAAGTTCTCTAAAAAAAAGTAAATTATTCTCTATCTTTATTCTATTTCAATAAATCTAGTTTAATTATAGAGTGTTAAAGAGAATAATTAGAATCAAATTAGATAAGTTAGTATTATTTGTATTTATATAACATTTATATATATTAATTGTAGGACTCTATGTTTTTATTATTTTGATTATTCTAGCAGCTATATATACTCCTTGTATATTGTATTTTTCCTCAGACTGAATAATACACAAAAACACTTTCTTTAGATTGTTCTCTTGTTTCTAACATGGTATCAAGAGCTTAGGTTTTTTTTTTTTCAGTAACAATTGGTTTTTAGCTCTTTTATTTTGTCTCTTCCAGCAGTACTTTATCCTCACTTTCACTCAATGATACACTTTTCAGATTATTCTCTTATTTCTAACATGGTATCCAGAGCATAGGGTTTTTTTTCATGGAAATTCATTCATAGCCCCTTCTTTTTTCTTCTTCCAGTAGTGTTCTTTACCCTTGTTTCTCGATACTTTCCCAACGTTTTGGTTCGTCACCGCCGCCACCATCACCTTCTTCTCGTCGTAAAGTTTCCAACGCCTCTAGAATCATCGTCGGACGCGCCGCCACACGCCGCTTGAAGTTACTTGGCCGCTTGAAGTTCTTCTCCTTCCAAACGCCTCTAGCGCCGTCGGATCAGCGCTCCATATCAACGGCTCCGCGTCATGTCACGTGTCAGCCAGACGCTCCACGGACCCGTGCTCGACCCGCGCGCTCAACCCGATCCACTTCGCGACCCGCGTGCCACCCCACGCCTCGTCAGCGCTGACGTGTTCTCCGCCTCCAATCACGCAGCGCCACATGTCCTTTTCTATTGACGTGGCAGGCAGTGGGACCTTTCTTGAGATTTTTTGGTGAGTTCTTTCCAATTTTGTCATCTGTTTTCTCATTTTTTGCCCTAAATTTGCATTTTCTTCTCTTTTTCGCCTTTGTTTTTGTTATTATGGAGAAACCGGATGTTTTTCAACCTATTCCTGTTGTTCTTAATGGCTCCAACTATACTCATTGGGTTGAAGCTATACGATAATTTTTAAAAGGCAAAAATTATGGCGATATGTGACTGGTGATATTGTTTGTCCTGTTAATTGATGAGCGGATATTTTATACGCTTTTTGGCATTATTTTCACATAGTTTTTATTATGTTTGATTTAAGTTTTATTATATTTTCATATATAGATTTTAGTGCAAAATTCACATTTTTCGATTCTACTTTGAGTTTGTGTGTTTTATGGTGATTTCAGGTATTTTCTGACTGAAATTAAGGAGTTTTGGAGAAAGCCTGATTCAGAGACAAAGAAAGCACTGCAGATGCTGCCAGGATTTGACCTACGTGCACTCGAAGGAGAATTTCTGGAGCTACAGAAGTCTAAATGACGTGCTCTCAAAGACTATGAAAGCTAACATCCTGGGCTTTTCAGCAATATATAATAGTCCATGCTTTGTTTCAGAAATGAAGGCCCAAAACTGGCGTTCAACGCCAACTAGGAACCCCTTTCCTGGCGTTAAACGTCCACAAGGGAGCAACTGGCGTCCAACGCCCACAAAGGAGCCCATGACTGGCGTTCAATGCCCAAGAAGGACCCTAGCTCGCGGGAGACACTCAAGCTCAGCCCAAACACTCACCAAGTGGGAGACACTCATTTCTCTTTCTCACAAATACCCACCAGTATCCAACAGGCTTTACATCTTCTGGTGTACGGACTACAGGTCCGAAAACTTCACGTTTTGCAAGTGAGTCTAATTCAGCCTTCATGGCTTCTTTCCATTTGGCCAATCATTCCTTTGTCGACATTCTTCGACTGATCTTGGCTCAAGATCCTTACTTTCATGCATGATATTTAATGCCACATTATATGCAAATATTTCATTGACAATTGTCTTATTTCGGTCCCATTTCTCTCCTGTAAAGACATAATTTATCGAGATCTCATCATTTTCACAATTTTCAGGTACCTGAACGTCTTCTGGCGTTATATCAGAATTTTGGACAACTGCAGATGTCTTTACTATGTCTTTTTCAACAGGAATAGTATTTACCTCTTTTCTCTTTCGAGAATTTTTATCTTTGGAACCGACAAGCCTGCCACGCTTATGGCGTGTATTTGCTTCAGTGGCTATTTGTCCAACTGGGACATCAATTCGAATTGGGGCATTTTCCGCCCTGCCACGCTTCTAGCGTAAATTTGCTTCAGTGGCTACTTGTCCTACTAGGACATCAATTCGAATTAGGGCATTTTTCGCTGGTATATAAGATTTGGTTATCCTCTTTGTATCGGAAAATGCATCAGGCAATTCATTTGCTATTCTTTGCAAATGTATAATCTTTTGAACTTCTAGTTCACATTGCCCTGATCGAGGATCTAAATGCATCAACGATGATGCATTCCAATTAAGTTTCTTTTCAGGAAGCTTATTCTCTCCCCCTAATGTTGGAAATTTTGATTCATCAAAATGACAATCCGCAAACCAGGCTTTAAATACATCTCCAGTTTGTATCTCAAGATACCTCACTATAGAGGGAGAATCATATCCAACATATATCCCAATTTTCTTTGGGGTCCCATTTTGTTGCGATTAGGTGGTACAATTGGAACATATATCGCACACCTAAATTCTTAAATGGAAAATATTTGGCTGCTGGCCAAAAGCTAATTGCATAGGAGAGAACTTATGGTAACTCGTTGGCCTCAAACGAATAAGTACTGCGGCATGTAAAATAGCATGCCCCCAACCGAAGTTGGGAGATTTGTTCTCATAAGTAAGGGGTCTAGCAATCAATTGGAAACGTTTAATAAGTGATTCTGCTAACCCATTTTGTGTGTGAACATAAGCTACTGGATGTTCAACACTTATTCCATTAGCCATACAATAAGCATTAAATGCTTGGGAAGTAAATTCACCAACATTATCAAGACGAATTGTTTTGATTGGATTTTCTAAAAATTGTGCTTTTAATCGAATAATTTGAGCCAGTAATCTCGCAAACGCCAGGTTGCGAGAAGATAATAAGCACACATGTGACCATCTCGAAGATGTGTCTATCAGGACCATAAAATATCTAAAAGATTCACATATATCACCTTGAATCCTTTCTAGGAATTCAGGGGACTCAAATCCAATCTTTACTGGTGATGACCTTAAAATTAACTTCCCATAAGAACATGCAGCACAACAAAATTCACTAGATTTAAGAATCTTCTGGTTCTTTAGTGAATGTCCATGAGAGTTTTCAATAATTCTCCTCATCATGGTTGTTCCCGGATGACCCAATCTATCATGCCAAGTTTTGAATTCATTTGGGCTAATAAACTTCTGGTTTACAATGGCATGTGATTCAATTGCACTAATCTTGGTATAATACAATTCGGATGAAAGTGAGGATAATTTTTCTAATATAACTTTCTTATTTGAATCATGAGTTGTGATACATAAATACTCATGATTTTCCTCATTCATTGTCTCAACATGATATCCCTTTCGGCGAATATCTTTAAAACTCAACAAGTTCCTCAGGGACTTGGTAGATAATAGTGCATTATTTATTATAAATTTTGTTCCTCCAGGAAACAAAATTATAGCTCTTCCGGAGCCTTCTATCACATTGCCTGAGCCAATAATAGTATTAACATATTCTTCTTTTGGCACAAGATGGGTAAAATATATATCACTTTTAAGAATAGTGTGCGAACTTGCACTATCCGCAAGGCAAATATCTTCAGAATATGTCCTTACCATTTTTCTTCAAAGACAAATGATAATAATAATAAAATGAGTAGAAGTACATGCACAATAAAATTATTCACATGAATACTTAACAAATACATACACATATCAAACTATTCCATCATTGATCAAATAGCCAATATTTCCTTCAGGATCCTCGAAGAAATTAGATACATCATAATGAGTGGTGGAATTTTCATAATTTGAAACAAAATTTGTTTCCTTTCCTTTGTCATCCTTTTTCAAGGATGCTTGATAAAGATCAACTAGGTGCCTTGGGGTACGACAGGTACGTGACCAATGGCCATTTCCACCACAACGGAAGCATTTATCCTCAATTGATATACTTTGCCCATTGTTTCTTTCTTTATCACACTTCTGGTGAGATCCTTTCTTATGAACATAATTTTTTTCCTTCCATAATTTTTCTTGTTATCAAAATCTTGCCATTTACCTCTTCTGGGGTTATAATTTGCCGTATTTACTTCAGGAAATGGGGCGGCGCCAGCTGGGCGCGCTTCATGATTCCTTAAAAGTAATTCATTGTTGCATTCAGCAACAAGAAGGCAAGAAATTAATTCAAAATACTTTTTAAATCCTTTTTCTCGATACTGCTGCTGTAGAAGCACATCCGAGGCATGGAAGGTTGAGAAAGTTTTCTAACATATCGGGTTTGAGGAAGTATCACCGTTTTTTTATGATTGTACCTTTCTTCAAGGTCTTTCCACAGATCTGCAGGATCTTTTAATGTGGAATACTCATTTTTCAATCATACATCAACATGACGACGAAGAAAAATCATGGCTTTGGCTTTATCCTTCTGGGATGCATTATTTTTAGCCTTAATGGTATCTTCAAGATCCATTAAATCAAGATAGATTTTAACATCTAGTATCCATGATAAATAATTATTTCTAGATATATCAAGAGCATTAAATTCAAGATGAGAGAGCTTCAACATAATAAAAATTTATTACTTGGAGTCTTCCTAAAATTTCGTTAGAGCTTCGTGCTGATAACGTGTTATAAAATAACTAAATAAATAAATAAGGAAGAAGTAACAAATATAAAGAGAGAGAAGTATTGCAACATAAAAGAGAGAGAAAATTGTTTATTGCTTTTTGTGTGTTATTTGCCTGAGGCTTAACCTCCTATTTATAGGCATACAAAATGTAAAAGAATTAATTTCAGTCTTCCTTTGATAATCTAAACTTTTCACTTGAAAAAGTTAGCCGCCCAAACATTAATGGGCATCCACCTCATGCCTTATCACAACAAAAAGATATTTTTTCATAGAAAAATATTTTTTTCTATCAACTTAATGGCACTCAAACAAAAACAACTATATCACTACTACTACTACCACTTTTTTCATCCTCGTCATTATAACTTCTACCTCTATTATTTCTATTATGCAACCATATTTTTTTAATATCATTATTTTCTCTACCATCATTAATTAACACCAATATCAATATCATCAACATCACCATTTTCTTCTCTCATTCTTGTTTGATGTTATTTTTTCTCTTTGAAAGGACTTGAAACTGCAATTTGATATTACTTTTAACAATAATCTTTCTTCACTTAATCACTATCTATGAATTAATTTTTTTAAAAACAAATTTACTAATAATTTGTATAGATTTAAAATTCTTACTGATTACAAATAAAAATCCCAAAAAATAATTTTTATTACTATTTAACAAATTTAAAAAAAATCATAATTTCTCAAAATAAAAAAATTGAAGGTGAAGTATCTCTTTTTAATGGACAGGAATCACCTTAGCCGGTATGAAAATAGCGTAGCCACATTCATATTTGTTCTCACCGTTGCCCAAACTTTTAAATACTAAGCTATCATCACCACGTCGTTGTTTCTTTTAAATAGTTGATGAGTGCAATGTTATTTGTTGTTGATTCATGTCCCTTGATTAGGATTTGAGTTGGCTAAATCTACTCCATTGAATAGCCATTCAGCCTCAAACACAAATGTATCTTTAAGATGAGATTATTATCAAGTAGCTATTTCAACATCCAAAAAATTTTAATTTTGACAAATTAGACTCCAATTTTTTTTTTTTTTTGACAAAATTAACCTTTAAAGTGATGAGTGTATTAATCTATTTTGTCGAACGAAGCTAATATTTGAAAGTTCATTTTGTCATAAACAAAAATTAGAATCTATATTAAAATCAAAATTTTGAGTGCAAAAATAACTATTTACTCGATGATTACCTGTTAGTATCTGATTCGTACATGGCTTTCATAGTTATTCAAATGCGTCATACAATTCCCTCACATTATATAACTACAAGAGTAGACAGCAAAATTTCAAACCCGGTAAATCTCGAGTACTCTTTACAAGGCTAACTCTTTCCATTAATTAGTATTAATCAATACATTACTATAATCCATTTTCTTTTTAATAAAAAGAAATGCTCTGGGAAATTGTACGAAGGGCATCACCACATTGAACAATCTAAAACTGTGGTAGGAAAACACAAAATATTGAACAATGGGGAGGGAACGAGGTTTCGAAAGGCACCATAAATGGAGCATACATATGAGAACTCAGAACTTGGCACGGGTTTGCATATACTACCAGTTAAAGATTGCTCCACAAGTTTTTGAATAGAAACCAACTCAGTTCTCATTTTTTGCCTTTTTCTTGGCTGAACCTTTCGGTGACTGCATTTTTCTTGAGTTTACATTAAGGTCCCTTTTCTGCAATTTAATAGATTTTCATCATCTTTAGGGTGTAAATTTAAACTCTTCCTGATAATTGAAATACTAGTAACTCTTTACCTTCTTGAATTTCTTCTTATTCTGCTGCTGTCTTTTGTAATGATCCTTGTCTTCATCATCCTAGAAAGTTATGAGTTAGCTTTCAATGCATGTCAATAACAAATCAGTTTCTTGAATAAGTAATAGCACGGAATTAAGCTGTCGAAAAGCACTAACCTCGGTATCGTTGGCTTCGACATCTGAGACATCTAGGTTCTCAATTTCGCCATCACTGTTGAGAATGGCCTTTAGTCTGCCTTCATTAAGTAGCTTTTCCGAGTGAGCATGTCTCTAAAGAAAATTAACATTAGATTTTACCATTAAAGGAATTTTTCCAATGCCACAAAAAAGTAGACAGTTGACGTTTGCAAGTTTATTCATAATATTTTCAAAAGCTGAATGAAAGGGAAGTTTGATGTGTTTCATTCAACCAGTGAATAGGACCTATATCACATACCTACATGCTCCTTAAAATTGTGATTAGTGTTAAGGATTTTATTCCTCTTACACAGGTTACCTTGTTGACGATCTATGCATCACCAAATAGATTTAACGAAATTAGATGGATTGGAAATATCTTAAGTAAATGATATCTTATCCTCCTCATTGATAATAACAAAAGGGGAGCCTTGAAGCAACGGTTGAGCTGTCTTCATGTAACCTCAAAGTCACGGGTGCAAGCCATAGAAACAACCACTGATGCAATTACTATGTTAGCTTGCGTACATTACAACCTTTGGATGCGGCTCTCTCCTGGATCCTACGTTAATTCAGGATGCTTGTGCACCGGGCTGCCCATATGTAAATATGTTCCGGTAGTAGACCAGATCTGGGTGGTTGCCTACACCACATCCTCTATAGAGAACTGTTGTCATTTTGACTCGTTAGATACTGTCAATCACATAATAGTGTTGAGAGTCGCCGTTGCAGTATCCCTCTGTAAGAATATTATTCTCACTTTGATTTTAATTAATTTACTCTTGGGACCACTAACCTAGATTAAAATCCTGATATCAGCTAAATGCAATCAGGGAATAACTATTGTTCTTAATTCTTCAGAGCATAGGTAGTGCATAGAAGCTCAAACGTGTGTTACAACTATGCTATCCTAGAGCAACAAAACCAAATAACCTTTATCATATCTCCCTTTGGTTTTGCAGTCAAAACTCAACCAAATCTTGAATCAGCAGGATATACTAATCCACGTCCTTTTATTAGGGGTGGCAGTGGAGAGGGTAGTGCTGGCAGCAGTACCCGAACCCGTGGGTACCCGCTCTCCACCCAGTCGGGGTGGGGCAATTACCCGACCCAAGTTTAGGATATATCCGCCCCGATATATATATATATATATAGGGGTTTTTTTGTGCTTCCCCTTCCCAGAGCCTCAGCCCCCTGGCTCTTCAAAGACCCTCAGACCTCACCACAATACCTCACTCTATCTTCTTCCTCAATCCTCATTCTTCATCTTCTACCTCAGCCTTGACCTCACACTCTTCGCCATTGGTGAAGAGGATGAGGTCAGGGCTCGAGGTAGAAGATGAAGAATGAGATTAGTGGATTGAGTTAGAAGAAGAAAGAGTGAGGTACTGTGGTGAGGTCTGAGGGTCTTTGAGGGGTTGGGGGCTGAGGCTCTGGGAAGTGGCAGCACAAAAAACCCTAATTTCTTATATGGGACGGGTATATCCTAGACCCGTCCCGCACTGGGTCGGGTAATTAGCCTCCCCGACCAGGTGGGGGCAGAGCGGGTACCGCAGGTTCCGATACTGCCTGCCAACCCTACCTTTTAGGCAATATTTACAAATGACATGGATTTCTTCCAAAATCTAAAAAGGTTGGAGCATACCGTTAAAGCATAATAAACTGCCAAAAGAAAAAGTGCATATTACCTTTGACTGCAGGTGATCCCTCAACATTGCCTCATTCAAACAGATAATCCTAGGACATATCCTGCACTTAAAAACTGACTTGCATTTTAAGATATAAGACAATGCATCCACTGGCACTGATTTATTTTCATCCACCAAGACCTTAGACTTTTTCTCCAATACTTCATGATCACGTCTAGACAACTCTTTATTCTTGCTCTTTGGTCTCTCATTTAAAGTTCCATCATCATCTTCACTTAAAAACAAACCTGCACTTACATGAACGTGAATGCAATCAAAATAGAGTTATTTTCTGAACAATAGAATAGAAGCATATACTTTTAGGTAGAAAGACTAGAGTATACCCAGAAAGAGACATAAATTTATCTTCAAAAACATTGAATGGGAAAAATGAAAAAATAAATTTCAAGCAAACCAGCGTCCAGACTTGCACTCAAGTATCTTATACTGATGCTGAATTAGAAATTGGAAATATCATCAACGAAATACAAAATTTGTGCCAAGGATAAGCACTCGAGCTGACAGAACAGACACCCTACCTGACGAGTTGGCATCAGCATCATTTCCAAAACTATCCTCACATTTGTATCCTGAATTGTGCAAAATTGAAAAGGTGTAAATAAGTAATGAACATTATTATAAGATACCAAGCCTCCAATGTAATAAAAGCTGTGTGTTTCCATTTGCATTCAGATTAAACTTTGGAAGATTGATTTTTTTTTATGGTTACAAAAATTAAATGATTCTATCCATTATACTACCACGACCTATAGCTTTTACTATTACTATTCCTCTTCAAATAAGAACATGATGAATGAGAAAACAACATTGTTAACTGCATGATTTCTAAATAACATACAAATAAAACATGATGAAGGAGAAAAGAGAGAGAGAGAGTGTGTGTGTGTGTGTGGGA
>NC_029788.2:98653974-98656775 GCF_000816755.2 Arachis ipaensis
TGACATGTTTTTAAATACAATTGTGTATCTGATGTATAGCTCAGAATATTTTTTGACAGACAGATAGATTAACCAGACGTTAATGGACTAACCAGAGGATGCTGAGCCAGCATCATCATCATTATTATCCTGCTTTACTTCAGGTTCAAGCATTTCATCATCCTCGGATTCAGATTCATCAGTTGCTTCAGCTTCTATCTCAGAGTCAGAGGATGAAGAGGATGCATCTGAGGCATCCCGGCCACCATGATCAACCTTATAGAATCTCCTCTTTATCATTTGACCTCAAAAGTCAACTGAACTGGGATGACATAACGCACGATTTACTTGGCAATTCCATAATAATCATAATTACATGGTAAACAATATGATTGCAAATGAAATAGGGACAACTGGAGAAGTGGAAAATAAAGTTGATACACCAGAAACCTGGGTAACGACTGTAGCCCTTGATTTTATCTACAAGATTATTGTACAATAACCAACATAACCAAGGGATCACGCAGTCAACTATCGGAGAAAGAAAAAGGATTACATTATTAAACATGTTATGGTAGCAGTGTAGCACATAATTTTAACGTTGTTAGTTGTTCTAGTATTATTGACAGTTTCTTCAATCATCAATTCTCACCAGCATGATTAAGCAAAGGAATGAAAAAAAAATGCAAAAAATGGCAACAGGTTACGTTTAGATTGCATTGTTACTTTCTAGCATTTTAGTTATAGATTTATAGTTCCAACTTCCAATGTTGTTAATTGTTTATGCTCTACTTGACTTATCCATGGTCTCCTCAATTAACAAACATTCATACGAAGCACAAAGGAACAAGGAATAAGGCATTAGAAATAAAAAAATAACAATAATAATTTAAAAAACTGGAAACTGAGTCCCTACAGTTCAGATTGTAAAATGAGTATCTTTATACAACACATCATCTCGTCCACTAAAACACACTCAGACCACATTTCCCAATAAAATTGAGACATCCTTTTCTGTCTAATTATGAAATGCTGATTACTCAAGAACTAAGCAGCTAAAAAACATGATAATGTGATATGGTGTTCTACAGTTTTAATTCATACTCCAAAACCAACAAAGAACATTGCTTCAGCACTCCCATAATGGTACAAGAAATTTTTCTTTTTAGTATTTATTTACCACAATGCCAATGAAATTGGCAAAAAGAAACGAAACCAAGCAAAATGTTGGCGAGAGGCACTGAAGGGAGGAAGGAACAGAAGAGGAAAATACAGGGAACTTGCTGTGCTGCCGGTGAAGTTTGTCCATTGCGTCTATGAAGCTCCATGGGATGATGGCGATGGCTTAGAAAAAGATATGCGGCTTTAAAGTTAGATGAAAGACGAAACAGGCGAAACTGGGTTTGTCTTGGCCTAAACCTGACCTTTACCCGGCCCTTAACCCAATGAAACCTAATCACTTTCAGGCCACAACTATACCTCGTCTAGACGGGATGAAAACTAGGTCTAGATATCATATATATCTTTTGACAATGCAACCAATTATCAGAACAACATGCACAATACTAACTCGGTAATTGTTAGCAAAACAAGAACAAGGAACATCCTAAACCAACTAATAACAGAGAAATCAACCATAATAATGCTAATATCAGACAATCAACATTTCTAACAATACTAACTCGGTAGTTGTTAGCATAAAAAATATATAATCTAGGCTAAAGCATTAACATATTTTAAAAATGAGAACAATTTAAAATTTATAATCAGACAAAGCAATAAAAAAAAAATTAGTTATTTCAGTTAAAATTTATTTGATTATTTCAGATTTTCAAGTAAAATAAAAAATTAAATGAGCAGTGGTTTACCTGCAGCTGCAAGGAAGACGGCGGCGGCAACGTGAGGAAGAGAGGGTTGAACGTGAATGTTGATGGAGGGAGCTGAATCGCAAATGATGAAGTGAGTTGAGGCACTGAGTAAGAACGACGAAGAAGAAGAAGAAGAAGATGACAGAGGGTAGAGGCACAGGGTTGAGGCAGTGTGAGCTGCGAGGTGGCCAGCAGTGGAGCGCTGCGTCGGATGTTAGTACCCTTACCCTAATAACCCCTAGCATCTGATTATGACTCACTTACTCCCTCACCGGGGTCGGTCGGGTCGGATAATCCGAGTTTTGGCCCGAATCTAATTGAGTGTTCTGATTAGGGATGGTAACGGGGCGGATAGAGACGGATTTTTGCTCTACCAACCCTTTATCTTAAACCCTAACCCGCTCCTGCGGGTACCCGTCCCGCCCCTATAATTATTAAATTCAACAAATAAAATAAAATTTTAAAAATTATATAACCATCATTTACATACATAACATAAATTAAAGTAAAAATTTATATATGATATAATATTATTAATTATTTTACTAATTATTTTATATATGTTACATATATTATATATACCGGAGCGGGTTTAACCTAAACCCGACTCCGCCCCGCCCCCCAAGAACCCGCTCCGGTGCGGGGGCGGGTAATTACCCGCTCCGAGCGAGTAGGAGCAGGATGGGTACCCGCGGGTTTGGGTAGTGTTGTCACCCCTAACTCTGACAAAGGGGAATAGTTTTTTTTTGGAGTATGGGCGAGTAATCATGAAAGGGAACTAAATTGGCTCAACTGAACTGGCTTGGTCTAAGTCTTCGGACTGGGCCATGAACACTAATCGAATGAATTTTATACAAATTTGTATAAAAATAAGGGTGGTAATACTACCCAAACTCGTGGATACCCACCCGTTCCTATCTGTTCGGGGCGGGTTTTTGGGCGGAGCGGGGCGGG